>NC_041387.1:374099134-374105653 GCF_002162155.2 Triticum dicoccoides
TATTTTGACATAATCATGCCATATTCATCGCATCGTATCTCTGCATCCGTAGCTCCGTTTTGTGCATGTAATATGTCAAATTGTTCGTCTCAACGAGTACATCAATTTATTCCATTGCATCATATTCATTAGAGTTCATCTTGATGCCTGAATCTTCGTTGCAAGAGTGCTTCATGATGTTGTCTGTTGTCAGTTAACAGAACGAGCTCTTTTGTCATTTTTGCCATGATTGATGTGTGCATCCTATGAGGTTGATGTCTATAGGTGTTTTCAACTATGCCATGTCTTCTTTACAGAGGTGCTTACCATTTATTTTTGTGATCAATGTGGTGACTAGCACAAGCATGCAAACTAGGCATCGTGATGTTGCTGATTTTAGTCCCTGTTCTGCTGTTATTTTGATGCCATGTAAACATGATGCTACAGAGAGATCCATGTATATTTTGAGATACTTCAGTAAGAGTGTTTTGAACATATGGTTATGCTCTATCCATCCCTTCCCTTGGTTGCAATTATGGAGTAGTCTAGTATGTCATTTTCGTGCTCTACTTTTGCTTCAAAATGTTTCCTGGCAGATTGTTTACATGTTATTCAATTTTGCCAAGGTTGTTGTAGTTGATCCTTGCATGCTATGGACTTGTTCTTGCCTTGGTTTGTTTCACAAACATGTCTTATTACTGTTGGGTGCCTTGCCATGCCATGTATTGCTCTGTAGTGAGTTGCACAAGCTCACCAACATGCCTTCATAATTCTGTTTCTGCCATGTTTGAATCTGTAATATAACTTGCTATGTTTACGTGGGTGCCATCATATTTTCTGATCCTTTTTGGCTCATGGTCAGTAAGGGACTTTTGATCTATGGGTTTAGTAGATTAATGTCATGCCTTTGTTTGCCATGATAAGTTCCTGTAACATGTAGTTTGATAGCTCTAAACATTGCAACCTGATGTTATTTTCTGCAAAGTCTGAACTGTTATTATTTGCAATCTTGCCATGTGTGTTTGAGCATGGTGTAGTAGTTTCTGTTGATAGCTCAGTGTTCATGTTTTGTAATGATTTACCTGTACATCATGTCCATGCCTTTTGTTTTCATATTGTGGTGGTGTAGCATGTTGTTTTGATGCTTGCAATATGCCTAGTTGCTGTTTTAGACAGCTTGTCCTTTAAACTTGTTTCATGTGTGTGTGTTGAACCGTTGCTCCGTTTCGAGTGTGCTCTATATGAAACTTGCTTGATTTTGCATGTAGTTTCATATTATCATGTTGCATCCTTTTTTTGAGGTGTTTGCTTGATGTTTGGGTGCATTTTGCATCAATGCCATGTTTAACTTCTTTTGCTCATATCTTCTAGGCCGTAGCTCCGAACTAAATGAACTTTATATGTAACTTGACTAGAATTTCGTGTAGATCATCTTGTTGCATCTTAACTTGCTGTTTAACAACTTGAACATAAGGTTTATCCAGATCTGGACCAACTTCAAAATTTGCATATGAGGACTTACCGGAATTGTTATATGTTGTTCCCGGCCTCATTTAAACTTGCCTTGATGTGTTGCTTTTGTTTGCATCATCTCTTTCCATGAGTAGCTTCATGTAGCCTTTTTCATGCATCATGCTTGTTGTGCATCATGTCTTGTCTACGAGTGGTGTGTTTACTATGTTGTCTGCTTCTTTTCGATAGTTCCTGTTTCGTTGCGATCGTGAGGATTCGTTCGTCTACGCTTGGTTCATCTTCGTGGCTTCATCTTCTTCATTGACTCGTTCTTCTGCCTTGCGGGATTTCAGGCAAGATGACCGCTACCCTGAATCTCACTACTATCATTGCTATGCTAGTTGCTTTGTTCTATCGCTATGCTGCGTTACCTATCTTTTGCTCATCAAGCCTCCCCATATTGCCATGAACCTCTAATCTTTGACACCTTTCCTATGCAAACCATTGTTTGGCTACGTTACCGCTTTGCTCAGCCCTCTTATAGCGTTGCTAGTTGCAGGTGAAGTTGAAGATTGCTCCATGGTGGACAGGATTTTGGTTGGGATATCACAATATCTCTTATATTATTAATGCATCTATATACTTGGTAAAGGGTGGAAGACTCGGCCTTATGCCTGGTGTTTTGTTCCACTCTTGCCGCCCTAGTTTCCGTCATACCGGTGTTATGTTCCCGGATTTTGCGTTCCTTACGCGGTCAGGTGATTTATGGACCCCCTTGACAGTTCGCTTTGAATAAAACTCCTCCAGCAAGGCCCAACCTTGGTTTTACCATTTGCCTCACCACCACCTATACCTTTCCCTTGGGTCGGCCAACCCGAGGGTCATCTTTATTTTAGCCCCCCCGGGCCAGTGCTTGTCTAAGTGTTGGTCCGAACCGAGCAGACTGCGGGGCCACCTCGGGGAAACTTGAGGTCTGGTTGTACTCGTAGGCTGACCCATCCGGTGTGCCCTCAGAACGAGATATGTGCAGCTCCTATCGGGATTTGTCGGCGCATCGGGCGGCTTTGCTGGTCTTGTTTTACCATTATCGAAATGTCTTGTAAACCGGGATTCCGAGTCTGATCGGGTCTTCCTGGGAGAAGGTATATCCTTCGTTGATCGCGAGAGCTTATCATGGGTTAAGTTGGGACACCCCTGCAAGGTATAATATTTCGAAAGCCGTGCCTGCGGTTATAGGCAGATGGGAATTTGTTAATGTCCGGTTGTAGATAACTTGACACCAGATCTGAATTAAAACGCATCAACCGCGTGTGTAGCCGTGATGGTCTCTTCTCGGAGGAGTCCGGGAAGTGAACACGGTCTTTGGGGTTATATTTGACGTAAGTAGGAGTTCAGGATCACTTTTTGATCATTACTAGTTGACGACCGTTCCGCTTGTTTCTCTTCTCGCTCTTATTTGCGTATGTTAGCCACCATATATGCTTAGTCGCTGCTGCAGCCTCACCACTTTACCCCTTCCTTTCCCTTTAAGCTTTGCTAGTCTTGATACCCATGGTAATGGGATTGCTGAGTCCTGGTGGCTCACAGATTACTACAACAACAGTTGCAGGTACATGTTATGCGATGATCATGACGCGAGAGCGATGCTTGCTTGCGTTGAGTTCTTCTTCTGCTTCTTCTTCAATCAGGGATAGGTTCCAGGTCGGCAGCCTGGGCTGGCAGGGTGGATGTCGTTTGAGTTTCTGTTTGTGTTTCATCCGTAGTCGGATGTTGCTCTTATGTATTGTGATGTTGTATTCGTGTGGCATTGTATGCCTCTTGTATGTATCCCCATCTATTATGTAATGTTGATGTAATGATATGCACCTTGCAAAAGCGTTTCAATATGCGGGTCTATCCTTGGTGGGACCTTCGAGTTCCTTTTGGATAGGGTCACATATTCGGCGTGACAAGTTGGTATCAGAGCCTCGACCGACCCTACGAGCCCCCTTGATTGATCGTGTAGTTTGCCCGTTGTTGAGTCTAGAAGAAAATTGTTTTCGGAGTCTAGTTATATCGGAGAGTAGGAATTCTTTTTACTCCTCAGCCTCTTCGTCGCTCTGGTGAGGAATCTTGACGTAGGTGTTTTGAATTACTCCTCTTCCCTTTCAAATTTTTCTTTAGGATCACGCAGTTGGTTTTTCCGATCGTTGGTTCTCTTCTCTTTTCATCCGGTGCATTTCTCGTCAAGTCGACTCGAGCCTCTTCATCTTTGAGTTCAATCCTCAGTTGTCTTCTTTTCCCACCCGCCCTCCCTGTTCTTCTTCTCGGAACCGGAGTCCGTAATCGAGTATCCATCCTATTCGTGCGAAGCATTTGCATTCTTTCAACCGGTGTTCTCTCTTCAAGATATTCGTTGGTTTCCCCTTCCAAGTTGCCTTTGTTTTCCCACCCTCCCACCCCTCTTATTCCCGGAGCCCGAGTCTCTTTCGAGCATCAATTTTCATTCGTGTGGAGCCTCTTCAGTCTTTCGTCAATCATCTCAACCGGTGAATTCTCGCCTCGGTGGACATTCTTCATCTCTTTTCTTTCCGGTGGATCCGAATTCAAGTTTTTCGTTGTCGATCGTATTCTTTCCCTCATCTCGAGTGTTTTTCCCTGCTCGTTCGCCTCTCACCAGTTTATCCTTCCGGAGTGCTCAAGACATCTCAGAAGATTCGTCTGTGTTCAAACTAATTCGAGGTTTTCACCTCATTCAAATATTTCAATTGTTCCGGTGCATCATCTATCTGTTCATCATCCCTTTCCAACGGTGTTTTCTGTTAGTGGGCCCTAACCCATAGGTCTTTTTCCAGGATCTTACCCGACTCTTCTAATTTCCCCCGGGGTTATTCCCAAATTCTTTTCAAGTGTTACGTAAGAATGAATTTCATCAGTCAGATGCTTTTCCAAGATCGATTTCAAATCATTTTCATTGTTGGCTCAACCTCCTCGCTTTCCATTCTACCGGAGTATCTCAGTATTTTGAAGACCGAAGAAGAGTTTTTTCCTGTAAATCCTGTCTGTTCTCTTGAAGTTTCGTGGTTCTAGCTTCATGTTATCGGTCTCGAATTATTCCATTTGTCAAATATTCTTTTCATCCATCCGGAGTATTTTAGGAGTTGTTTTCTGTCTCGATCATCCGGAGGCCATCATTCCAGTTATCGTTCTCTATTTATCCCGGTGCTTTGTTCAAGTAATCAGCTCGTTATCTGTTCGTTCTTGTGCATCTAAATCCCCTCTTGCTTATTGGTTATTCTAATTCTTCCTGGTGACTCTTTCTCTTTCATCAGTCATTTTTGAATCCTACCGGTGGTTCGTTCAAGATTATTTTTCTTTGATTATCATATTAATTCATTCGTTCTTTCCAATCCTACCGGTGGTTCATGAAGACCTTCTCAAGTTTGTGATATGTCACTTCTCAATCCTGTTCAAGAAGAATAAGTAGTATGCAAAATCCATTGCTTGTCATCAATTTAATTTGATGAAGGATAAGCATACAATAAATCTTATTCTTATTTCATCAGAGTGATTAATCCCTTCCTTCGGAGTTTGTTCTTAATGAATAAATTCTAGTTCCAAGTGTTTTCCATCTTTTCTTTTCCGGAGTTCAAATTTCCTCATCTATTTCGTCGGAACCTCCATCTAAATCATCGCAAGGCTCATCATTTTCTTTCATCCTTCATTCTATTTCATCATCCTTTTGTCACCGGAGTTTTTCATGGTGGTTCTTCACGATTTAATCTTTTCTTCAAGAGTTTATCAAGATTTTGTTGGCGGAGCTCAAGTATCTTTTCTTCTCGCGTCTCAAAGTGCAATTAATTCTTCGTATTCTTTTGAAGTGGAGTTTTGCATTTCTTCGTTCTTCTAAGCTATCTAATAATTTCCGTTTGTGGTCGGTTACCACCTCATAATTTTTGAGATGTTATCCATAAGTCCACAACAAGCTTATTCTTTCGTGGTTGATTTTCTCAACAACTCCATTCAATTCTTCCTTCTAAGTTCATTTCATTTCATTCTTTTAATTCTTCAGGAGGCTTAGCGTTGTTCATCTCATCAAGTGCCATCCCATCTTGTGAAGTTCATGTTCTATTCCTTCCATTTTCAGCCGGAGTGCTACCTAAATTCTTTCAGTCTTATTCGTTTCTTATCTTGTTCTATCCGGAGTGATTTCATAGTCTATTTGTTTCTGTGAGGTTTTGATTCTCGTCATTCTCGTCGTTCCCCTCTTCTTCTCGAGTGCTCTCGATTATTTGATTCTTCTCTTCAGTTCTTGTTTCACCTCATCCCTTTTTCCCTTCCGTCTCGGTCCTAAGATCTCGGGACGAGATCTCTTGTTAGTGGAGGAGTGTTGTAACGCCCCGGATTCGATGCGCCAGGTGTCTGCCAGTTATTCGCCTTCGTTGCCATGTCATTTGCTTGCGTGTTGCATTTTACCATGTCATCATGTGCATTTCATTTTGCATACGTGTTCGTCTCATGCATCCGAGCCTTTTCCCCGTTGTCCGTTTTGCAATCCGGCGCTCCTATGTCACCCGGCGTCCCCTTCTTGCCTCTCTTCGTGAGCGGGTGTTAAACTTTCTCGGAATGGCCCGAGGCTTGCCAAGTGGCCTTGGTATACCACCGGTAGACCGCCTGTCAAGTTTCGTGCCATTTGGAGGTCGTTTGATACACCAACGGTTAACCGAGTAACCGCAAAAGCCCCTCTCTCTTTGCAGCCCAACACCCCTTCCAAAGTGGCCCAAAACCCACCTAACTCCCCTCCATGCTCTTGTTCGTTCGATCACGATCGTGTGGGCGAAAGCCGTGCTCCATTTGGATTCTCCTAGCTCCCTCTACCTATAAAACTAGACCTCCCCCGAAATTTTCGGGTCATTCTACCCTAACCCTAGCAAAATCGCCCTCCGCCGCCACCGGACACGTCCGCACCTCATCGGACAAGTCCGCCTCGCGCCCCCTCGTCCAATCCGATCCGGCCACGTGGCCTCCCGCGCCGCCCCGCCGCCGCAGGCCCGGCGAGCCCATCGCGGGTCCGCCCGGCCCGTCCACCGCCGCCGCTCGGCCCGTCCC
>NC_041387.1:374106180-374152628 GCF_002162155.2 Triticum dicoccoides
GTCCCGTATATTTTGACATAATCATGCCATGTTCATCGCATCGTATCTCTGCATCCGTAGCTCCATTTTGTGCGTGTAATATGTCAAATTGTTCGCCTCAACGAGTACATCATTTCATTCCATTGCATCATATTCATTAGAGTTCATCTTGATGCCTGATTCTTTGTTGCAAGAGTGCTTCATGATGTTGTCTGCTGTCAGTTAAGAGAACGAGCCCTTTTGTCATTTTTGTCATGATTGATGTGTGCATCCTATGAGGTTGATGTCTACAGGTGTTTTGAACTATGCCATGTCTTCTTTACAGAGGTGCTTACCATTTATTTTTGTGATCAATGTGGTGACTAGCACAAGCATGCAAACTAGGCATCGTGATGTTGCTGATTTTAGTCCCTGTTCTGCTGTTATTTTGATGCCATGTAAACAGGATGCTACAGAGAGATCCATTCATATTTTGAGATACTTCAGTTAAAGTGTTTTGAACATAAGGTTATGATCTATCCATCCCTGCCCTTGGTTGCAATTATGGAGTAGTCTAGCATGTCATTTTCGTGCTCTACTTTTACTTCAAAATGTTTCCTGGCAGATTGTTTACATGTTATTCAATTTTGCCAAGGTTGTTGTAGTTGATCCTTGCATGCTATGGACTTGTTCTTGCCTTGGTTTGTTTCACAAACATGTCTTGTTACTGTTGGGTGCCTTGCCATGCCATGTATTGCTCTGTAGTGAGTTGCACAAGCTCACCAACATGCCTTCATAATTCTGTTTCTGCCATGTTTGAATCTGTAATATAACTTGCTATGTTTACGTGGGTGCCATCATATTTTCTGATCCTTTTTGGCTCATGGTCAGTAAGGGACTTTTGATCTATGGGTTTAGTAGATTAATGTCATGCCTTTGTTTGCCATGATAAGTTCCTGTAACATGTAGTTTGATAGCTCTAAACATTGCAACCTGATGTTATTTTCTGCAAAGTCTGAACTGTTATTATTTGCAATCTTGCCATGTGTGTTTGAGCATGTTCTAGTAGTTTCTGTTGATAGCTTAGTGTTCATGTTTTGTAATGCTTTACCTGTACATCATGTCCATGCCTTTTGTTTTCATATTGTGGTGGTGTAGCATGTTGTTTTGATGCTTGCAATATGCCTAGTTGCTGTTTTGGACAGCTTGTCCTTTAAACTTGTTTCATGTGTGTGTGTTGAACCGTTGCTCCGTTTTGAGTGTGCTCTATATGAAACTTGCTTGATTTTGCATGTAGTTTCATATTATCATGTTGCATCCTTGTTTTGAGGTGTTTGCTTGATGTTTGGGTGCATTTTGCATCAATGCCATGTTTAACTTGTTTTGCTCATATCTTCTAGGCCGTAGCTCCGAACTAAATGAACTTTATATGTAACTTGACTAGAATTTCGTGTAGATCATCTTGTTGCATCTTAACTTGCTGTTTAACAACTTGAACATAAGGTTTATCCAGATCTGGACCAACTTCAAAATTTGCATATGAGGACTTACCGGAATTATTATATGTTGTTCCCGGCCTCATTTAAACTTGCCTTGATGTGTTGCTCTTGTTTGAATCATCTCTTGCCATGAGTAGCTTCATTTAGCCTTGTCATGAATCATGCTTGTTGTGCATCATGTCTTGTCTACGAGTGGTGTGTTTACTATGTTGTCTGCTTCTTTTCGATAGTTCCTGTTTCGTTGCGATCGTGAGGATTCGTTCGTCTTCGTGGCTTCATCTTCTTCATTGACTCGTTCTTCTTCCTTGAGGGATTTCAGGCAAGATGACCGCTATACTGAATCTCACTACTATCATTGCTATGCTAGTTGCTTCGTTCTATCGCTATGCTGCGTTACCTATCTTTTGCTCATCAAGCCTCCCCATATTGCCATGAACCTCTAATCTTTGACACCTTTCCTATGCAAACCTTTGTTTGGCTATGTTACCGCTTTGCTCAGCCCTCTTATAGCGTTGCTAGTTGCAGGTGAAGTTGAAGATTGCTCCATGGTGGACAGGATTTTGGTTGGGATATCACAATATCTCTTATATTATTAATGCATCTATATACTTGGTAAAGGGTGAAAGACTCGGCCTTATGCCTGGTGTTTTGTTCCACTCTTGCCGCCCTAGTTTCCGTCATACCGGTGTTATGTTCCCGGATTTTGCGTTCCTTACGCGGTCGGGTGATTTATGGGACCCCCTTGACAGTTCACTTTGAATAAAACTCCTCCAGCAAGGCCCAACCTTGGTTTTACCATTTGCCTCACCACCACCTATACCTTTCCCTTGGGTCGACCAACCCGAGGGTCATCTTTATTTTAGCCCCCCGGGGCCAGTGCTTGTCTAAGTGTTGGTCCGAACCGGGCAGACTGCGGGGCCACCTCGGGGAAACTCGAGGTCTGGTTTTACTCGTAGGTTGACCCATCCGGTGTGCCCTAAGAACGAGATATGTGCAGCTCCTATCGGGATTTGTCGGCGCACCGGGCGGCTTTGCTGGTCTTGTTTTACCATTGTCAAAATGTCTTGTAAACCGGGATTCCGAGTCTGATCGGGTCTTGCTGGGAGAAGGTATATCCTTCGTTGATCGCGAGAGCTTATCATGGGCTAAGTTGGGACACCCCTGCAGGGTATAATCTTTTGAAAGTCATGCCTGCGGTTATAGGCAGATGGGAATTTGTTAATGTCCGGTTTTAGATAACTTGACACCAGATCCGAATTAAAACGCATCAACCGCGTGTGTAGCCATGATGGTCTCTTCTCGGCGGAGTCCGGGAAGTGAACACGGTCTTTGGGGTTATGTTTGACGTAAGTAGGAGTTTAGGATCACTTCTTGATCATTACTAGTTGACGACCGTTCCGCTTGTTTCTCTTCTCGCTCTTATTTGCGTATGTTAGCCACCATATATGCTAAGTCGCTGCTGCAGCCTCACCACTTTACCCCTTCCTTTCCCTTTAAGCTTTGCTAGTCTTGATACCCATGGTAATGGGATTGCTGAGTCCTCGTGGCTCACAGATTACTACAACAACAGTTGCAGGTACAGGTTATGCGATGATCATGATGCGAGAATGATGCTTGCTTGCGTTGAGTTCTTCTTCTGCTTCTTCTTTGATCAGGGATAGGTTCCAGGTCGGCAGCCTGGGCTAGCATGGGTGGATGTCGTTTGAGTTTCTGTTTGTGTTTCATCCATAGTTGGATGTTGCTCTTATGTATTTTGATGTTGTATTCGTGTGGCATTGTATGCCTCTTGTATGTATCCCCATCTATTATGTAATGTTGATGTAATGATATCCACCTTGCAAAAGCGTTTCAATATGCGGGTCTATCCTTGGTGGGACCTTCGAGTTCCTTTTGGATAGGGTCGCATATTGGGCGTGACAGATGGTATGTTGCATTTACTGTAGTTTTTAGAGTAATTTGATGATATGCTTTATTGTTATACTTAGTGTAGAGTTCGATGATATATATGCTTAGTGAATCTTATATGCTTTATTGTTGTACTTAGTGTAGAGTCCGATCATATATATGCTTAGTGAATCTTATATGCTTCGTGAATCTTATATGCTTAGTGAATCTTATATGCTTAGTGAATCTTATATGCTTTATTGTTATACTTAGTGTAGAGTCCGATGATATATATACTTAGTGTAGAGTCCGATGATATATATGCTTAGTGTAGAGTCCGATCATATATATGCTTCATGTAGAATGTGTGAGGCTACTTATTAATTGATATGTTTTTCTTATTCAGAAATTGCCAAAGAGCCTATCTGAGAGATGTGGTCTCAAGCCTGATGAAGAAGGCTCTGCTGGAATATGCCTTACCGCAAGGAGCTCCATCACCACTTGTGCGTACGGTGTGGACACGGATGGTCGCACACACTTCAACTCGGTTGGGTGGAAGAGCTTCCTCGTCGGCAAGAATCTTCATGTTGGACAAGCAATCATCATTACTATCAGGAACACCCACCGCCCAGGCTTGAGGATGATGGTCGTCATCGACATCATCTAGAACTTCATATGCATGGGTGTGGCTGTTGAACCATATATATGCTAGTATGACTACCTACTAGACTTATCACCTATGATCTATCCATGCAGTGTTGACTACTATATGAGTTTGTGAGATTGTGTGGTTATATTAAATGTGGTACCGTCGTTAATGTTTGTGAGATGGTTCTGTGAACTTAGTTTATTTGCGCTGGACTTGTCTTCATTTCCATGAATATTGCACCTGACTGCTTTTTTATTTTTTATTTCTATTTTCCTAGTAGTAGCGTGGGGAGAAAATATGGCGCTTCTACTACCTGATGATAGTAGTAGCGCCGGTGGAGGAAGTAGCGCTACTAATAAGTATTTTAGCTACAGCGCTTGTTCAGAAATGTGCTACTGTTAAATAATAGATGTAGCGTCCTAGCAGTAGCGCGGGTGCCCGCGCTACTGGTATGTAAAAAACCAGCGCCACTACTAAGCTTTTCTCTAGTAGTGGGTCCACGAAGAAGCAACCTTGTCTATCGCACCATGCCATCGCCCACGAAGAAATTGCCTCACTAGGGGTAGATCTTCACGAAGTAGGCGATCTCCTTGCCCTTACAAACTCCTTGGTTCAACTCCACAATCTTGTTAGAGGCTCCTAAGTGATACCTAGCCAATCTAGGAGACACCACTCTCCAAGAAGTAACAAATGGTGTGTTTATGATGAACTCCTTGCTCTTGTGCTTCAAATGATAGTCTCCCCAACACACAACTCTCTCTCACAGGATTTGGATTTGGTGGAAAGAAGATTTGAGTGGAAAGCAACTTGGGGAAGGCTAGAGATCAAGATTTATGTGGTAGGAATGGAATATCTTGGTCTCAACATATGAGTAGGTGGTTCTCTCACAGAAAATGTATGCTGGAAGTGTAGGCACGTTCTGATGGCTCTCTCCATGAATGAAGAGTGGGTGGAGGGGTATATATATCCTCCACACAAAATCTAACCGTTACACACAACTTAAAAAACTCGGTGGGACCGAATAGTGAAACTCGGTCGGACCGATTTAGTAAACATTGTGACCGTTAGGATTTTCGATGGAACCGACATGTCAACTCGGTGGGACCGATACAGTTTGGGTTAGGGCATAACATAATCTCGCTTAGACCGATTACACAAACTCGGTGAGACCTATTTTGGTAATGGGCACACAGAGGGTTGGTCAGGCAAACTCGGTGGGACCGATTCGCTCATCTCGGTTGGACCGAAATGTTGCGAAGAGGAACAGAGAGTTTGCATTGTAATCTCAGTAGGACCGATTACACAACCTCGGTGAGACTGACTTTGGTAATGGACATACACAGAGAGATTACAATCCCATCTCGGTTGGACAGAGATACCTATCGGTGAGACCAAAAAGACTAGGGTTTTGTGGCAGTGGCTATGTCATGAGAACTCGGTGGCGCCGGATAGAAAGATTCGGTAGGGCCAAGTTTGACTTTTGGTTTGGGACATATGTGGATGTGAGAAAGTGGTTGAGAGCTTTGGACACTAAGCACTTTGAGCAAGCAAGCCATTAAGCAACACCTCATCCCCTCTTAATAGTATTCGCTATCCTATGGACTCAATGTGATCTTGGATAACTAAAAGTAAAATGTAGAGTCTTGTGCTTTGAGCTTGAGTCAATCCTTTTGTCCTTAGGATCTTGAAGGGGTTCCACATCCTCTAGTCCATGCCACTCCATTGTTGAACTTATCTGAAACATACTAGGTAAAAGTATTAGTCCAACAAGAGATATGTTGACATAAATTACCAAAATCACCCAGGGAGCACTTGCGCTTTCAATCTCCCCCTTTTCGGTAATTCATGGCAACATACATCAAAGCTTTAGATAAAGATATAGGGAATAACAAGTAAAGCTTTGGATAGTCATGTAACATGCATAGGCTCCCCCATATGTATGCAATCATGTGAGTATTGAATATAGGAGCACGTGAATGCATAAGCATGACAGAGTAAGCAATGTGTCACATGTATTTTGGCTATATGCATTAGAGTAGATGATGTGAATATTGGAAATGTACCTTCATGCTCATGAGTCTTTCTTGCAAACAGTATGTACATCAGCAAGAAATCCTCATACACATGACTGTGATACATATACTTACCTTGTGATCTTGAGTTGTCTTAGGAAGGAGTGGACCTGTGTAAATAAGGTTAGATAACACAGATACACCTACTAGATGGAGCAAACAAAAGAAACCACAAGAGTACCAAGATTGGGATGACATGTAGAGAGTGAGTACTGAGTACCATATTGGATATAGACATGTCCCCAAAGGTAAAGATGTGCAAAGAATTTCAAGGATTTCCTTCCCTTAGATGTCTTGCTCCCCCTGAATCTAGCATAGGATATTGGGAGAATATAGGGAATAGAAAATCAGAGAAAAGAAAGGAAACAGAGCTAATGCAAGCAATCAAATATGAACATGTCTTTCCCTCTTAAAGACATGTGACTTCTCTCCTCTTGAACACCAAGCATCTGGGTTCTCTCTCCCCCTGAGTATTCTCCCCCCCCCCCTATAAAAATGATCAAGCTTTGATGTGATCTCTCTCTCCCCCTTTGACATCAATCTCCAAGAAGGGTTCTTCTGGAATTTTGTTGTAAATGGGTTTGATCCTTGAGTCACAGAACAAAGCAGCAAGTGGAATGTGATGCTGGTAGAGGACAAGAGTCATTGAGTGGAGCTGGAAAAAAACAGGAACAAGTGGCAAGCTGTCTTTCCTATAGTGAAATCGGTGGCACCGAGTGGTATGCTTCAGTTGTACCGAAACGTTTTGGTTGGACTGAAGGCAATAGACGGTGTGACTAAATTCATCGCAGAGAAAACACTTGTCACCTCAGCTCACTAGACAAGTAAGATCTCACAAGGATTTGCAAGGAATTAACTAAAAGATTTGCAATGAATTGGATGTAGGGAATGTAGAACAGAAAAGAAATCTAGATGATTTTTTGAAAGGGGAAACAAATATTCATGAGACAAATGCAAGAGCACAGAAAAGAACACAAGAGAACTTCATCTAGAAATGGTCGGCGACCAAGTCACCTATCTTAGAGTATATTGACTTAGGAGTCAAGTGATATCACTTGATCATAGGTCATACTCATTGTTTAAGCTCAAAATGGGGTTACCATTTTTCGTTTAAGCATCTTGATGTATTCACATCTTGTCGAGTTGCTTTGACTCATGACTTGGAGTAAAGCTTCTCTAAGATGGAATAACATACCTTGGGTGGTGGTGTTGATCGTGATCATGTAGTTGAACATATGTGGGTTGCTCAAGGTTGATGTATCTCATCAAGAGTTGGGAGCACCACTTGGAATTTGAGTTCATCTACCTACATGGGTTAGTTTTTGCAAGGAAGAGCACTTGTGTATCCAAAATGACAATCATGAAACACAATATAGAATTTGTCAAAGGATATGTTTGAAGGGTTTCGTGCTTCCTTGTCTTTAACCACCACTGTGTAGAGACTTGGTGATGTAGGGATTGCTCAGGATGTGAGTGAGTTGCAATCTCATAGATTTAGATTCATCCAAGTACCTACACGGGTCAGATGACATGCAAGGTGCAAATATATCCAAGGCATCAGATTATCATCGTAAGAGAAATATCAAGGATTAGTCATAGGCTCATGTCTTGCATGTATCCAAATGGAGTTCCTACTCCACGTTTGAAGCATCAATGATGTTCAATTCACCTCTTAACCTGCAAAACACTTTCTCATCAAGTGGTTTAGTGAATATATCCGCCAATTGCTTGTAGGTACGAACATGCTTAAGGTTAATATCACCCTTAGCAACATGATCTCGAATGAAATGATGACGAACTTCAATATGCTTAGTTTGAGAGTGTTGCATGGGATTGTGAGCAATCTTGATAGCACTTTCATTGTCACAAAGCAACGGAAATGTTTCACATATATCCCATAATCTTTAAGAGTTTGGGTCATCCAAAGTAATTGAGCACAACATGAACCAGCGGCAATGTATTCTGCTTCGGCGGTGGATAAGGATACCGAGTTTTGTTTCTTAGAGGACCAAGACACAAGAGATCTACCAAGAAATTGACAAGTACCCGAAGTGGACTTTCTATCAACCTTGTCACCGTCATAGTCCGAGTCGGACTAGCCAACAAGATTAAATGAGGCCCTCTTTGGATACCAAATGCCAAAATTTGGTGTATGGATTAAGTATCTCACTATCCTTTTCACGGCCTTAAGATGACATTCTTTAGGGGCGGCTTGATATCGTGCACACATGCACACACTTAGCATAATATCGGGACGAGAAGCACATAGATATAACAATGAACCAATCATGGAGCGGTAAACCTTTTGATCAATCGGTTCACCAGCTTTTGTCAAATCAAGATGTCCACTAGTAGGCATGGGTGTAGTCATACCTTTGCATTCTTGCATATTGAACTTCTTGAATAAGTCCTTGGTATACTTTGTTTGAGAGACAAAGGTACCTTTGTTTGTTTGCTTGATTTGCAAACCAAGAAAGAATTTGAGCTCACTCATCATCAACATCTCAAATTTCTCCGACATTAGCTTTCCAAACTTTTCACTAAAGTGAGGGTTAGTCGAACCAAATATAATATCATCAACATAGATTTGGCACACAAATAGTTCTCCATTAACCCTTTTAGTAAAAAGAGTAGAATCAGTTTTCCCAATTTCAAAGCCTTTTTCAATAAGGAACTTGGTCAAGCATTTATACCACGCTCTAGGAGCTTGTTTAAGACCATAAAGAGCTTTGTGAAGTTTGTAAACATGATTAGGTTTCTTAGGATTAACAAAACCGGGAGGTTGCTTAACATAAAGTTCCTACTCTATTTCACCATTTAGAAAAGCACTTTTAATGTCCATTTGGTACAAGGTGATATCATGGTGATTAGCATAGGCAAGTAAGATGTGAATGGACTCAAGTCTAGCAACGGGGGTATATGTCTCACCATAGTCCATACCTTCGACTTGAGTGTAGCCTTGGGCGACGAGACGTGCTTTGTTGCGAACTACTTGTCCATCTTCATCTTGCTTGTTGTGAAACACCCATTTGGTACCGATGATGTTGTGGTTGTTGTCGGGCTTCTCGACCAATGTCCAAACTTGGTTTCTCTCAAAGTTGTGTAGCTCTTCATGCATGGCGTTTATCCAATCCGGATCTTCCAATGCTTCTTCAACCTTCATAGGTTCAATGCTAGAGATGAATGAATAATGTTCACAAAAGTTAGCTAAACGAGTTTTAGAGAGAGTGATTCTCCTGGTTCGGATATCATTGTAGATTTGCTCGACGGGATGGTATTTAGCAACTCTTGCTCGAACTCGTGAAAGCTTTTGCTTGGATCTTGGTGGAACATCTTCTTCATCTTGTTCTTCTTCTTGGCCTTCTTCATTGTTGACGTTGTCGTTCTCTTGTCGTGGTGGATAAGGAGGTTGTTAACGTTCATCTTGGTGTACTTGCTCGTTTTCTTCATCTTGGTGTGTCCCACTTGTGGATGCTTCCGTATTAACTCTTGGTTCACCTTGTCGTGAGGTGGAAGCTTCCACTTGGACGGACGAAGTACTCTCCTTCACCTCCGTTGGACGAATCTTGCCAATAGACAAGCCTTGGATTGCTTCCGAAGGGTCTTTGTCTCCTACATCAATTGGAAATTGCTCTACTTTCGAGCCGTTAGATTCATCAAACTTCACATCTACCGTCCCATCAACCTTTCGGGTGAAACTATTGGAGACATGGTAAGTGTGAGAGTTTGAGTCATAACTAAGTAGGAAACCTTCATGAGACTTAGGAGCAAATTTAGACCGACGATGCTTATCAAGAATGTAGCACTTTGAGCCGAATACTCGAAAGTATCCAACTTGGGGTTTGTTACTGGTGAGGAGCTCGTATGCCGTCCTGCCGAGTAGCTTGTGGAGATACAAGCGATTTGTTGCATGACAAGCTGTCTCAACCGCTTCCGCCCAGAAGTGCTTCGGCATCTTGTACTCATCAAGCATCATCCTCGCCATTTTGATGAGTGTCCGGTTCTTCCTCTCAACAACTCCATTTTGTTGAGGTGTGTACGTAGCTGAGAACTCATGTGAAATCCCTTCATCGTCAAGAAAGGTGTCCACATTTGCGTTCTTGAACTCCGTTCCGTTGTCGCTGCGAACCTTCTTGATCTTCACTTCAAATTGATTTTGGGCCTTCCTAGCAAAGTTTTTGAAGATCTTTTGGACCTGTGATTTATCATCGAGAAAGAACACCAATGTAAATCTTGAAAAATCATCGACTATGACTAGACCAAAAGAGTTTCCACCGAGACTTTTGTAAGCATTGGGACCAAAAAGATCCGTGTGAAGTAGCTCGAGTGGCCTCCTTGTGGTCATGATGTTCTTCATGGGATGCCTTCCTCCAACCTGTTTACCTGCTTGACAAGCGCTGCAAAGTCTATCCTTATCTAATATGATATCGTTAACGCCAAGGATATGATTTCCTTTAATAAGCTTGTCAAGGTTTCGCATGCCAATGTGACCTAATTGTCTATGCCATAACCAGTCTTTAGAGGATTTAGCAATCAAGCAAGTTCTAGGTTGAGCCTTTTTAGTGAAATCAACAATGTAAAGATCACCTCTACATATACCGGTAAAGACCATTTTATGATTATCTCTACGAAACACTTGGCAATCTACTTCAGTAAATAGGACATTGAAACCGAAATCAGCAAGTCTAGATACTGAAAGTAAATTGTATCCAAGAGATTCAACGAGCATGACATTTTGTATGGAGCTATCATGTGAGATGGCCACCTTACTGAGGCCAACTACCTTACCCTTTGAGTTATCACCAAAGGTGACATACTTTGGAGGGTCGTCGTTCTCAGCAAGCTCATGAAACATATCTTTATCTCGGGTCATGTGATCGGTACATCCACTATCAAGAACCCATTCCTTTCCTCCTGCCATGTATGCCCAAAGATTTTCCATAAGACCAAAGTGTCTCATTGCACCATCAAGATCAAAGTCACTATCATTATCCTCATCATAGTATCCATGTTCAACATCGTCATGTGATGGATTAATTCCTAGAGAGGGTGATTCGTTAGAATGATTTTGACAATGATCTTCTTTATGAATTTTAATAGCTTCAGAAATAATATCATTAATGATTCCAACATCTCCTTTGGCACGCATAAGATTGATAAGCTCAAATAGACAATCACCAAACTTAGGATCATTGGAATTCATCTTACTCAAGGCAATAGACTTATGGAGAATTTCATCTAGATTTTTTAAGGAATAATTTGGAAAACGTTCCTCAAGAAATTTTTATATAGTGTAGGCACACTCAAGAGTAGGAAAACATCCAATCAAGTTTCTAGGAAAACCTCAAGTGATAAGATTAACAGTTCTAAGATCGCGAATCATGTCAATTGACTCATCAAGAGTAGGATGCATAGGATCAACAAGAGGTGCACAAGGGCCAGTAATGTACTAGTTCAAATGATATTCATTGAAAATCACAAGCATCTCATTTTTCCACTCATGAAAGTACTCTCCATCAAGTATAGGCACTCTATGTCTAAGACTCCCCAAAGTAGACTCATCCATCTTCCTCCAATGGTGTTTAAACCAAAGCAATGGAGACCAAAGCTCTGATACCAATTGAAAGGATCGAGAAGAAGTGTCTAGAGGGGGGTGAATAGACACTAAGCAAGAAAAGTTACAGTTTTAAATTTCTTTAAGTTGAAGTGGAGTTTTGGCACAAGTTTAACATTCACAATAAATATCATGCAAGCATGCAAAGAGTATATGAGTAGCGGAAAGTAAAGCATGCAATTTGCAAGCATGTAAAGGGATGGGATTGGAGTGTGCAAATGCAATTTGGAGACATGGAGATTTTTGAGCCGTGGTTCCAATAGGTGGTGCTATCGTACATCCACGTTGATGGAGACTTCAACCCACAAAGGGTAACCGTTGCGCGAGTCCACAGAGGGCTCCACCCACGAAGGTTCCACGAAGAAGCAACCTTGTCTATCCCACCATGGTCGTCTCCCATGAAGGACTTGCCTCACTAGGGGTATATCTTCACGAAGTAGGCGATCTCCTGGCCCTTACAAACTCCTTGGTTCAACTCCACAATCTTCTCGGAGGCTCCCAAGTGACACCTAGCCAATCTAGGAGACACTACTCTCCAAGAAGTAACAAATGGTGTGTTGATGATGAACTCCTTGCTCTTGTGCTTCAAATGATAGTCTCCCCAACACTCAACTCTCTCTCACAGGATTTGGATTTGGTGGAAAGAAGATTTGAGTGGAAAGCAACTTGGGGAAGGCTAGAGATCAAGATTTATGTGGTAGGAATGGAATATCTTGGTCTCAACACATGAGTAGGTGGTTCTCTCTCAGAAACTGTATGCTGGAAGTGTAGGCACGTTCTGATGGCTCTATACACGAATGAAGAGTGGGTGGAGGGGTATATATAGCCTCCACACAAAATCTAACCATTACACACAACTTACCAAACTCGGTGGGACCGAATAGTGAAACTCGGTCGGACCGATTTAGTAAACAATGTGACCGTTAGGATTTTCAATGGGACCGACATGTCAACTCAGTGGGACCGATACGGTTAGGGCATAACGTAATCTCGATGAGACCGATTACACAAACTCGGTGAGACCGATTTTTGTAATGGGCACATAGAGGGTTGGTCAGGCAAACTCGGTGGGACCTATTCGCTCATCTCGGTTGGACCGGAACATTGTGAAGAGGAACAGAGAGTTTGCATTGTAATCTTAGTAGGACCGATTACACAACCTCGGTGAGACCGATTTTGGTAATGGACATACACAGACAGATTACGATCCCATCTCGGTGAGACCGAGATCCCTATCGGTGAGACCGAAAAGACTAGGGTTTTGTGGCAGTGGCTATGTCATGAGAACTCGGTGGTGCCGGATAGAAAGATTCGGTAGGGCCGAGTTTGACTTTTCGTTTGGGACATATGTGGATGTGAGAAAGTGGTTGAGGGCTTTGGAGCATATCACTAAGCACTTTGAGCAAGCAAGCCATTAAGCAACACCTCATCCCCTCTTAATAGTATTGGCTTTCCTATGGACTCAATGTGATCTTGGATCACTAAAAGTAAAATGTAGAGTCTTGTGCTTTGAGATTGAGCCAATCCTTTTGTCCTTAGCATCTTGAAGGGGTTCCACATCCTCTAGTCCATGCCACTCCATTGTTGAACTTATCTGAAACATACTAGGTAAAAGTATTAGTCCAACAAGAGATATGTTGACATAAATTACAAAAATCACCCAAGGAGCACTTGTGCTTTCACTTGCCCAACCTTCGGTGGCTGAACATTGCCATTCAATCTAGATGGCTATGGCTCCAGCATACTGATCAATCTAGACTGTGGGATGAATTCCAGGTAGAAGTTCCAGAGGAGTCGAGGCAGCTATTCAGGGTCGAGGCAAAAATGGTGGTTGGCAATGGCTTGAAGACTTGCTTCTGAGAAGACCGGTGGCTCGATGGCTTTACAGTTCAGGACGTGGCACCATCCATATACGCCATCATTGCACCTAGCGCGCGAGCATCACAAACGGTTCACCAGGAAGTTTCAATGGGCGATTGGGCCTTGGACATCAGGCCCGACCTCACTGGCAGCAGCTAGAAAAATATATGCTCCTTTGGGACCGGGTTACCAGGACAGTGCTCATGCCAGATGAGGTTGATCGCATCACTTGGAGCTGGGATGCGAATGGGCAATACTCTGTGAGCTCTGCGTACGATGCCAGGTTCGCAGGACGGGAAGTGGAGCCGATAGCACAATTCACATGGTAATCCAAGGCCACACTACGGTGCCACTTCTTCCTTTGGCTCGCGATGCACAATAGATGTTGGACCTCAGACAGACTTGCTAGGCACGGGCTAGGTCATCAGGATGCGTGCTCCTTCTGTGATAAGCATGAGGAGACCATTGATCATCTTTTACTGGGTTGCGTCTTCGTCAGAGAAGTTTGGGCTATCATGTGTAGAGCGCTTCACAGGCCACAGTGGACGCCGAGTCAGGACTCGAGGCTGCGAGATTGGTGTGCCATCACTACCACTCAAAGCCAAGGTGCAAAGGAATCACGTGCCATCTTACTTCTTGTGCTCTGGGAAATTTGGAAGCTTTGAAACGCGATTGTCTTCGAGGGCGCCCCCTCTCCTTCAGGGCACTTTCATACAGAATTGACACCGAAGGACGAGCATGAAAACAAGCTGGCATCCTAAAAGGAGATGTGGAGCCTATCCTCGGAGGGCTAGTTCGGTGGGTTGAGGGGAGAAGTTAGGCTAGATTAGTGTTCAGCTTTGTCTGTGGATTTGGTTCTCATGTATCTTTGTAACATGTAAACGCCAACATGGAGGGGCTCTTTACCCCATCCTCTTCCTTTAATATAGTACGCACACTCGTGCGTCTTCGAGAAAAAAAAAACTACGGCAGAAGGCTCCTCGTCCCCCCTCCTCTCCTCCCAGGCCGTGGCCTTGAGGTGCTATTGAAGGATGAGCTCATCCAACAACGTGAGGATCTCCTCTGTTTTTTTGCCAAATTTTCATTCTGATCCGCTATACGATGAATTGCTATGAGCTTCTTCTTTTGCTGCTATATGATGCATTGCTATGAGTTGCTCCTACTGCTGCTATATGATGAATTGCTATGAGCTGCTGCTGCTATATGATGAATTGCTATGAGCTGCTGCTGCTACATGATGAGTTGCTATAAGCTGCTTCTACTACTGCTATATGATGAATTGCTATGAGCTGCTCCTGCTGCTACTATATGATGAATTACTATGAGCTGCTCCCTGCTGCTGCTATATGATAAATTGTGATGTCTACTACACAACCTTCTTCTTGTAGACATTGTTGGGCCTCCAAATGCAGAGGTTTGTAGGACAGTAGCAAATTTCTCTCAAGTGGATGACCTAAGGTTTATCAATCCGTGGGAGGCATAGGATGAAGATGGTCTCTCTCAAACAACCCTGCAACCAAATAACAAAGAGTCTCTTGTGTCCCCAACACACCCAATACAATGGTAAATTGTATAGGTGCACTAGTTCGGCGAAGATATGGTGATACAAGTGCAATATGGATGGTAGATATGGGTTTTTGTAATCTGAAATTATAAAAACAGCAAGGTAACTAATGATGAAAGTGAGCACAAACAGTATTGCAATGCTAGGAAACAAGGCCTAGGGTTCATATTTTCACTAGTGCAAGTTCTATCAACAATAATAACATAACTGGATCATATAACTATCCCTCAACATGCAACAAAGAGTCACTCCAAAGTCACTAATAGCAGAGAACAAATGAAGAGATTATTGTAGCGTACGAAACCACCGCAAAGTTATCCTTTCTGATCGATCTATTCAAGAGTCCGTAGTAAAATAACACGAAGCTATTACTTCCGTTCGATCTATCATAGAGATCGTACTAGAATAACACCTTAAGACACAAATCAACCAAAACCCTACTGTCACCTAGATACTCCAATGTCACCTAAAGTATCCGTGGGCATGATTATATGATATGCATCACACAATCTCAGATTCATCTATTCAAACCAACACAAAGTACTTCAAAGAGTGCCCCAAAGTTTCTACCGGAAAGTCAAGACGAAAATGTGTGCCAACCCCTATGCATAAGTTTGAACCCGCAAGTTGATCACCAAAACATAAAATCAAGTAGATCACATGAATATCCCATTGTCACCACAGATAAGCACAGCAAGACATACATCAAGTGTTCTCAAATCCTTAAAGACTCAATCCGACAAGACAACTTCAAGGGGAAAACTCAATCCATTACAAGAGAATAGAGGGGGAGAAACATCATAAGATCCAACTATAATAACAAAGCTCACGATACATCAAGATCGAATCACCTCAAGAACACGAGAGAGAGAGAGAGATCAAACACATAGCTACTGGTACATACCCTCAGCCCCGAGGGTGAACTACTCCCTCCTCGTCATGGAGAGCACCGGGATGATCAATATGGCCACCGGTGATGGATTCCCCTTCCGGCAGGGTGCCGGAACGGGCTTGAGGGAGTCCTTGATTAGGGGGTCCTCAGACAGCCGGACTATATACTTTGGCCGGACTATTGGACTATGAAGATACAAGATTGAAGACTTCGTCCCGTGTCTGGGTGGGACTCTCCTTTGCATGGAAGGCAAGCTTGGCAATTCGGATATGTAGATATCCTTCTCTGTAACCGACTCTATGTAACCCTAGCCCCCTCCGGTGTCTATATAAACCGGAGGGTTTAGTCCGTAGGACGAGAACAACAATCATAATCATAGGCTAGCTTCTAGGGTTTAGCCTCTATGGTCTCGTGGTAGATCAACTCTTGTAATACTCATATCATCAAGATCAATCAAGCAGGAAGTAGGGTATTACCTCCATCGAGAGGGCCCGAACCTGGTTAAACATAATGTCCCCCACCTCCTGTTACCATTAGCCTTAGACGCATAGTTTGGGACCCCCTACCTGAGATCCGCCAGTTTTGACACTGACATTGGTGCTTTCATTGAGAGTTCCACTGTGTCATCATGATTAGGCCTGATGGCTCCTTCAATCATCTTCAACGATGCGGTCCAGGGTGAGGTTTTCCTCCCCGGACAGATCTTCGTATTCGGCGGCTTCGTACTGCGGGCCAACTTGCTTGGTCATCTTGAGCAGATCGATAGCTACGCCCCTGGCCATCAGGTCAGGTTTGGAAACTTGAACTACACTGCCGACATCCGCGGGGACTTGATCTTCGACGGATTCGAGCCCATGTCAGGAGTGCCGAACAGTCATGACGGGCATGACTTAGATCTGCCATCGGTCGATGGTCGGGAGATCGCACCTGCGGCTACCCCGACCCTTAATCTGGAGCAGATCACGCCATCCGAGGACGGGTGGATGGACCCCGCCATGGAGGCCGCACATTCATTGGTGCTGGAGCCGAACATAGACTTCGCCTCCAAAGAGATCTGTATCATCGGACCCTCGGACTCATCTCCGGCCATAGGTTCCGAACCGTGTGTGTCCGTGCCTATCGAATCTGATTGGGCACCGATCATGGAGTTCACCTCCGCGGATATCTTTCAGCACTCACCCTTGGGCGACATGCTAAATTCATTAAGGTCTCTCTCTCTCTCTATCAGGAGACTCCTGGCCCAACTATGTCCGACTTGAGTGGGAAGCGGACGACGAAGAAATACGGTCCCCACCCACCACCCACTTAATAGCCACTGTCGATGACTTAACCGACGTGCTTGACTTCGACTCCGAAGACATCGGCGGTATGGACGATGATGCAGGAGAAGAACAAGAACCACCGCCCACAGGGCGCTGAACAGCCACCTCATCATATGATATATATATATGGTGGATACCCCCAAAGAAAGCAATGGCGATGAGGCAACGGAGGATAATCCCTTGGAGAAGCAATCTAGGCACCGACGTCATAGGCGCCGCTCTAAGCCCCGCCATAGCAAAAATAGCGATACCGGAACAAGTGATGATAGCAATCCGATGGTGCCGAAGACGAAAAAAATCTCGCCCGGCCAGGCTTTGAGTAGGCCGAGCAAGATGATGGGCAAGCTAACCCTAAGGAATAGGCAACAGATGGAGAATCAGAGGTTGACAATTACATGACCCTCTCCGAAGACGAAGCAAGCCTTGGCGGCGAAGAATTCATCGTGCATGAGGATCTCGTCGAGCAGGAGCGCTTCAAGCGCCGGCTTATAGCCTCTGCAAAAAGCCTGAAGAAAAAGCAGCAGCAGCTTCAAGCTTATCAAGATCTGCTAACTGATAGATGGACCGAGGTCCTGGCTGCCAGGAATACAGACTCGAGCGCCCAACGAAAAGTTACCCAAAGCGCAGGTTGCTACTTCAACTCGAGGAGGAGGCATTAAAGCCCACACTACCAGTGCACTATGCGGCTAACCGACCACCTCGTGGCCGAGACAAAGCGGCGTATCAGCCCGAACTCCAGCCCACACCCAGCCACCAATCAAACAATAACACTAAGGCCCAGGGGTACCTGAGGACCTGTGAGACGTATTGGAAATCAAAGCAGGACAGTTAAGATCGATCTACGGACCACGGGGCGCGCCACAACGCGTGATGATGACTGTCACGCCGGATACACTAAACTCAAGTCCGACCGGGCCGAATACAACATACCAGACTCATTTGAACTGCGTTGTGATGTAACCCGGCATAGAGGTGCCGCACACCCCCTATGCTTCACTGATGAAGTAATGGATCATATGATGGCACAACAGACCCCGCAGTATGGATTGAAGATTTTCTTCTCCACATTCACATGGCCCGCAGCGATGATCTACATGCCATCAAGTACCTCCCACTTAAGCTCAAAGGACCGGCTCAACATTGGCTGAATAGCCTGCCAGCAAACTCCATTGGCAGTTGGGAGAACCTGGAAGTCGCATTCCTTGACAACTTCGAGGGCACTTACGTGCGACCACCGGATGCTGCTGACTCAAGTCACATAACCCAACAGCCTGGAGAGTCAGCCAGGAAATTCTGGACTCGGTTCCTAACTAAAAGAACCAAATTGTCGACTGTCCGGATGCCGAAGCCTTAGCGGCCTCTAAGTATAACATCCGCGACGAATGGCTCGCCCGACACCTCGGCCAAGAGAAGCCGAAGTCCATGGCAGCCCTCACGACAGTCATGACCCGCTTTTGCATGGACGAGGACAGCTGGCTGGCTCGTAGCAACAACACATCAAGAAACTCTGGAAATTCAGATGCCAGAGATAGCAACGGCAAGCCACGACGCAATAGACACAAGCGTCGCAACAATGGCGACAACACCAAAGACACGGCAGTCAATGCCGGATTCAGTGGCTCCAAATCCGGTCAGCGGAAAAATCCTTTCAAAAGAAACAATCTGGGCCCGTACAGTCTGGACCGCATACTCGATCGCTCTTGTTAAATTCACGACACCCCCGATAAACCAGCCAACCCCACCAACAGAGAATGTTGGGTGTTCAAACAGGCCGACAAGTTGAATGCCTAAAACAAGGAAAAGGGGCCGCATAGCGAGGACGACGAGGAGCCCTGGTCGCCGAACACAGGAGGACAGAAGAAATTTCCTCTCCAGGTGAAAACAGTGAATATGATATACACAACTCATATTCCCAAGCGGGAATGGAAGCGTGCACTAAGGGACTTCTATGCGATGGAGCCATTCGCCCCAAAGTTCAACCCATGGTCTTCTTGTCCGATCACTTTCGATCACAGGGACCATCCTACCAGCATCCGTCATGGCGGTTCGGCCGCATTGGTCCTTGACCCCATCATTGACGGATTCCATCTCACATGTGTCCTTATGGATGGTGGCAGCAGCCTGAACCTGCTCTATCAGGATACAGTGTGCAAAATGGGCATCGAACCCTCAAGGATCAAGCCCACAAAAACCACCTTCAAAGGTGTCATACCAGGTGTAGAGGCCTGTTGCACGGGCTCAATCACACTGGAAGTGGTCTTTGGATCTCCGGACAACTTCCGAAGCGAGGAGTTAATCTTCGATATCGTCCCTTTTCGCAGTGGATATCATGCACTACTCGGACGAACCACATTTGCCAGATTCAATGCGGTTCCACACTATGCATACCTCAAGCTGAAAATGTCGGGACCTCGCGGGGTTATAACAGTAAATGGAAACACAGAGTGCTCGCTCCATACGGAGGAGCACACTACGACCCTCGCAGCAGAAGTACAAAGCATCCTTCTTAGGTAGACCGCCAATTCGGCGATAAAGAACACGAACACCATCAAGCGAGTCCGGAGTACCCTGCAACAGGATCGTCCGGCACGTCCAGAGCTCGCCTAGCAATTCGCCCTCCGTCCTAGTCCCAGTCAAGCGGCGAAATTTGTGCCACGCGTACATAATTACGCACTCAAAATACCAGGGGCATAGGCGGAGGCACGACTATGACACGGTCCGCAATGCGGCTCAACCGCCCCAGGATCCATGTACCTTTACACCTTTTTTCTTTTCAGGTTCCTATCTTCGGGAGAGCCTGACTATTGGACCCATAGCGGGACGGACACACCAAGGAGACAAGAAGCTTTGGCGTACAATGGAATCCCTGGGTGGTCTCTGATAACGATTTTAATACTTGTTTTACATACCCACATGCAGCTTACCCTTGGCCAGGACATGTCAAATAGTCCTATTTTTCTTATCGCACTACTTGTACACATATGCTTTGACGTATTATTTAATTAACAAGGGAAAATAATGTATAGCGTTAGCTTACTATTACATTTCTTTATCCTTTTCCTTTACTGCTTATTTATTACAAATTGCACCCATACATTTTGGTACGTTCGGCTCGCCATGCGCTTTAGTGTACCCCATAACACGGCAAGAAAAGTCCGAACACTTTCGACAGTGCGGCACCCCGAACTTATAGCATTATATGCATCAACTCCGAATCATGTCTTGGGTCAATAGTTGGGTTTGCCCGGCTCCCATGTTTTGGTACCTTACGTTCCACTATATCAGCTAAGGTAGCACAGGGAAAACTATTGCGATTGTGTCTCGGTTCTTCCGAACGAGCACCTCATTAGAGAAAACCGAAAACTGACTGTCATGATGAGGCGAGAGCTGGTCGCTGTTCGAGAGGTCTCAAATCCTTAAAGATTTTTTCTGCTTCAGGCGAGGAATCGGCCTTGTCTGATTTTGGCGTGCATAGCGCCCCAAGTTCGGTCTTCCTAATACTAGGGGCTTCGCCAAAATTTAAAATTGTAGACTTCTATGGCTAAGTGAGAGTGATAAAGCTGTATAGTCCGATTGCCTTGTTTGCTGCGCTAAAAACCTCCTTAAAAGGACCAAAAATTTGGATAAAGAGTGTTTATATTTATCCCAAACACCCCAGTACTAGTTACATGGGGGCAGAAGCCGACGACTGGCCAACTCTCAAGATTTTATAAATGGCCGCACAGAAGGTAATATTTTAAATCAACAAGCGTTATATAGCGCACATGAACTCGTTTTCATATTACAGGATGACATGAGTACATTCATTCAAATATTACATCCTTAACACATTCATCCGCCACAAGGAGGGCACCCTTTAGGACATTGTCATAGTACTGTTCGGGGTGGCGATGCTCCTTGCCCTTTGGCGGCCCCTCCGTCACCAGCTTCTCGGCATCCATATTCTCCCGGTGCACTTTCGCACGGGCCAAGGCCCTACGCGCACCTTCAATATAGACTAACCGCTTTATGACTTCAAGCCACGGGCATGCATTCAAAAGCCGCTTTACCAGGCCAAAGTAGCTGCTGGGAAGGGGCTAGCCAGGCCACATCCGGACTATGAGATCCTTCATGGCCAGTTCGGCCGCCTTGTGAAGTTTGACCAACTGCTTCAACTGGTCGCTCAAGGGCATCAGATGTTCGGCCCCAATATACTGGGACCAGAACAACTTATCCGTCGAACTCCCTTCCTCAGCTCGGTAGAACTCTGCGACATCAGAGATGCTGCACGGCAGATCTGTGAATGCTCCTGGAGAGCTCCAAATTCGGGTAAGTAAAAAGAAATTCTCCTTCACATGCTTGCTTTGCATATTGAATGCCTTACCCGCCGCAATCTTATTAGCCGCTTGAACCTCTTGGAGGGCCTTTTGGGCTTCGGCTTTGGCATCTTGTGCACTCTGGCAGGCCTTTGCAAGCTCGGACTCTTGCATCTTAGAGTCACGCTCCAAGGACTCGTATTTTTTGACGAAGTCCTGGAGCTCTTGCTGGACCTTGACAACCTGAGCCTCCTATTTCTCGTGCTCGGTGTGCTCCTTGGCCGCTTGTCCTCGGCCTCGGACAACGCCTTCCTAAGGGCCGCCACTTCGGTCGTGGCCCCTATTAAAATTAATGATGCTTCTGTTAGCATCAACGATTTTTCTTTTATGTGAGACATGGACGGGGTATCGCTTACCTTTGTTCTCCTCGAGCTGCCTCTTCACGAGGCCGAGCTCTTCCTGGGTCCACTCTAGGTCCCGCTTTAGTCCGGAGACCTCCGCAGTACGGGCGGCAGCAGCCAGCAGCAACGCCTGCTTATTCACGTAGACATACTCTTATTAGACTCCTATGGATGTTATTTGATCCTCTGTTCGGCTTTTCTTTCCGAACACCAAATAGAGCATCAGGGGCTACTATCTATGCTGGGATATTTTCTCATAATTTAATTACTTACCTCAAAGCCTGTTAGGAGGCTGGCGCAGGCTTCGGTTAATCCGCTTTTGGTGGACCGAACCTTCGTGATCACCGTACTCATAAGAGTACGGTGTTCTTCATCAATGGAAGCGCCCTGAAGCGCTTCCAGCAAGTTGTCCGATGCCTCTGGATTGATAGAGGTCATCGGCACAGACGGCTCGCCCCCCTTAGCAAGGGGTTGCCTGCTTGAATCCGGAACCACTGGAGGTTCTAGCGTAGTATCTAGCCCGGGGCCAAATTTGTTGCGGTCCCCCTTATCAGAATCCATGGGGGTCTTCCCCCCCATGCGCCCGGCGTCGGGGATTTCGCCTTGGGGCACCTCCCGAACTGTCTCCCCCTGGCCCGGTATCCTATGGGACAACACCTCGGTGTCATCCGCGGGCCGGGGGTTGGTGGCCGTCAGGAGCGAATCGCTGTTCGTCGCTGACGCGCTCAAAGACCCATCCGAGGAGGATAGGTCGATGCGGGCTTTGGACGGACTGCACGATCATATTTAACATGATAAGAAGCAATAAAGCGAAAAATGCTGGAAGTATTATACTATCCGGAGACTTACGACTTCGCCAGGGGCTTGTCCCTGGGCAGCCACTCCTCGTCACTGTATGCGACTATTGTGGAGTGGTCCAGAGGGAGGGTCTTCCCCTTCTTGGACCCTTCGGCCTCCCCAGACGGGGCGGCCTTCCTTTTCTTGTCCCCCTGGTTGGGGGTGAGGACTTTCCTCTTCCTCCTCCTCATTTTCGTTGGAGGAGCGCGCCTCGGTGTCTTCGGACGATGAGTCCGAGACTACCTTGCGCCGGAGAGACTTCCTAGTCCCCATGGCCTTCTTCTTGGCCTTCTTCTTCGGTTCCTCATTGGGTGCCAGAAGCAACATCTCCGTTAGGAGAGCCGTTGCTGGATCCTCAGGTAGTGGAGCCGGATAGTCAATCTGCTCCGCTGTCGCTACCCATTCATGTCAAATTGGTGCGGAGGCTTAGATCCCTCCCACAAATATACTAAGGAAAGGAACATCTTGTAAAATACCGAGAGCTTACCGGATTGGCGGGGCACTTTGCGCTGAGTCCGGGATCTTCGGTGAGGGGAGGAGGTACCTCGGCGGCCTTGAACAACACCTTCCAGACGTCTCTGTGCGTCGTGTCGAAGAACTCTTGTAGCGTCTGGTGTTCGGCCGGGTCGAACTCCCACATATTGAATGCCCGTCTTTGACACGGGAGGATCCGGTAGAAGAGCATGACCTGGACCACGTTGACAAGCTTGATTTTCTTGATTATCATATTTTTGACATAGTTCTGGAGTCCGGTCAGCTCCGCCCATGCACCCCAGGCTAAGCCCTTCTCTTTCCAGGAGGTGAGCCGCATGGGGATGTCGAATCAGAATTCGGGGTCCGCTGCCCAGTTGGCATCGCGCGGCTCGGTGATATAGAACCACCCCGACTGCCACACCTTCACGGTCTCCATATAGGAGCCTTCGAGACAAATGACGTAGGGCATCTTGCCCACCATGGCGCCTCCGCACTCCGCTTGCTGGCTGACCACTATCTTTGGCTTCACGTTGAAGGTCTTCAACCACAGGCCGAAGTGGGGCTTGATACGGAGGAAGGCCTCGCACATGACAATAAACGCCGAGATGTTGAGGATGAAATTGGGGGCCAGATTGTGGAAATCCAGCCCGTAGTAGAACATGAGCCCGTGGACAAATGGGTGGAGGGGAAATCCCAGTCCGCGGACGAAGTGGGCGAGAAATCTGACCCTCTCATGGGGTTCTAGAGTAGGAATGCTCTGCCCTGCGTCTGGGAGCCAGTGCGCAATGTTTGCGGCCAGGTATCCGGCTTCCCGGAGCTTCATAATGTTCTCCTCCGTAATGGAGGAGGCCATCCACTTCCCTCCCGCTTCGGACATGTTTGGAATGGCTTTGAGGAGAAGGTGAGAACTTGGGCGCTGGAGCTCGAGCGTGCGAGAATGGATGGGCAGGGGAAGAAGAAGGTGTGGGTGAAAAAGAGGAATCCTTATCCCTTTATAAAGGTGGTAGAAACTGTGCGCCTCCCCACTTGCCCCATAAAATTGCTTATTCCCTAAGCGCCGCGATTGATGGTGCGGTTGGGTTACCCACACCCGTATTGATGAGAATCCCGTGATAAGGGGACACGATCTCTGCTTCGACAAGACGTGCCAAGGAAACCGCCTCGCAATATGTGCAGTGGCTGGTTGAAAAACGGTTCGAATAGTGACCGGGCCGTGGCGTGATGTCATGCTATGAAAAAGCTTAGATTTATGGAATATTGTGCTCTCTACGGTGGTATGTGGAATTTGTTTTGCAGAGCCGGACACGATCCTCATGTTCAAAATCTTCTATGGAGTATTCGGAGAAGGAACCCGCCTTGCAATGCCGAAGACATCCTGTGCGCCGGACTCATCGTCATTGAAGCCTGGTTCAGGGGCTACTGAGGGAGTCCTGGATTAGGGGGTCCTTGGACAGCCGGACTATATACTTTGGACGGACTATTGGACAATGAAGATACAAGATTGAAGACTTCGTCCCGTGTCCGGGTGGGACTCTCCTTTGCGTGGAAGGCAAGCTTGGCAATTCGGATATGTGGATCTCCTTCTCTGTAATCGACTCTATGTAACCCTAGCCCCCTCCAGTGTCTATATAAACCGGAGGGTTTAGTCCGTAGGACGAGAACAACAATCATAATCATAGGCTAGCTTCTAGGGTTTAGCCTCTACGATCTCGTGGTAGATCAACTTTTGTAATACTCATATCATCAAGATCAATCAAGCAGGAAGTAGGGTATTACCTCCATCGAGAGGGCCCGAACCTGGGTAAACATCGTGTCCCCCGCCTCATGTTACCATTAGCTTTAGACGCATAGTTCGGGACCCCCCTACCCTAGATCCGCCGGTTTTGACACCGAGAGGGCTCCCGAGAGGTTTTTAGTGGCTACAGAGGCTTGCGACGGCAGGACTCCTGATCTACTGTGCTCCCTGATGTCTTAGGGTATATGGAGAGATATATGCGAAAGAAGTCAGTCAGGGGAGCCACGAGAGGCCCACGAGGGTGGGGGGCACGCCCAGGGGGGAGGGCGCGCATCCCTGCCTCGTGGCTTCCTCGTTGCTTCCCTTACGTGCACTCCAAGTGCCGATTGCTTCCGTTCCAAAAATAACTTTACCAAAGGTTTCATTCCGTTTGGGCTCCATTTGATATTCCTTTTCTTCAAAACACTGAGTAGGCAAGAAAACAACAATATGGGTTGGGCCACCGGTTAATAGGTTGGTCCCAAAAATAATATAGAAGTGCTTAGTAAAGCCCATAAACATCCAAAACAGATAATATAATAGCATGAATGCTTCATAAATTATAGATATGTTGGAGACGTATCAAATTGCTATGAGCTACTGCTGGTACATGATGAATTGCACACTGTTGCTGTTGCTGTATGATGAGTGGCTATGAACTGCTGCTGATATATGATGAATTGCTATGAGCTGCTGCTGGTATATGATGAATTGCACACTGATGTTGCTCATGATGAGTTGCTATGAGTAGCTGTTGCTATATGATGCTTTCAGGTGGAGCTGCTATATGATAATAACCAGCTACTTGGGCCATCAAATTCGGATAAATAATTGTTCTTCATTTAAATTTGGGTCATGCGTTCTTCATTTAAATTAGGCAATGGGATCTCTATGGAAGACATTGACCAAAGTATATTGTGCCAAGTAGATGGTATCGTTGTATTTGCATTTTGAACAAATATTGATGGTCTATTTTCCTATCATATTAATTATTGTGCTGGGTTCAACTTTTGATGTTTGCAAGTTAAATTAAGTTTCATATGGGCAGCAAACTGACAAAATATAATGCAATCTAGAATTTTCACTGATCATACCAAAGATGAGCTGAAAACGAAGGCAATGAAAAGAACTGGTTGGCTTATTACCTGGAGCTTATGTTCACAGGTGCTTATTTTCTTGGGATAATTCGTAATAACTATCGCTAAGAAACTTGGCCAATAGAACTGACATACAAATAACATGTCACGATGATTGCAATGGAGGCCCGGTTCTCTTGCCAGATTCTTCCAGAATCTGACCCCTATCCTGATTCTCCCAGAATCTTTGAGCCCCATTTGTTTTACAATCCTATCTAGTTAGGGTCTAATTAGGTAGGATTGTAAAACAAAAGGGGGTCAAAGATTCTAGGAGAAGCTAGAGGGGCAGATTATAGGAGAATCTTGCAAAAGAACTGGGACGAAGTGACCTACCATAGCACACTATATAGGCTCACCGCTGCCTCTCCTTTTTTGCAATGTTCCATGAAACTGCCACATACATCTTGTACTTTTTCATTGCGTAACCGTATCTGCAAGTTGACATGGCTAATTTCAGACATCTCTACATGATAATACATTGCATATCCCTTGCGCATATTTAAACCACCAATTAACGATTGTGTGCGCATCATAAACTAGCCATGACTATGTGTGCTGGACTAGCAGGCACTCTAAGGGAGCCTAATGTAGTGCACTAGAATTCCTACATGCCACCTATGATTTTGTGTAATGTACTACCTCTCTTCCTAAATATATGTCTTTGCAGAGATTCCAGTATGGACCACATACAGATGTATATAGATGCATTTTCGAGTGTAGATTCACTCATTTTGCTCTGTATGTAGCCTATAGTGGAATCTCTAGAAAGACTTATATTTAAGAACGGAGGTAGTATCATGTATGACATCTACATATCTAATTTAGCAGCTAGTAGTAGAAATCATTGTCCGCACAAAGGGATTACTAGTCGAAAATCCTAGAAAAGCACGCTTGCAGGCACACAACAATACAAGAGAGAGAGACACACTTACAAGATCATAGCAATTCATTAGTCCAGGATCTTGGTTGGCGAAGCTGTTAGATCTAGCAGAAACATCGTCCTTGTAGTTTTTGCCAGCTGCATAACATGTAATAGTGACCTGTTAGTATATTTGAAGTACATCAGGCAGGTGATGCTGGATGGGTTTAAAGGTGAAAAGTACCTAGGCCATGGCGGGTGCTTGGCATCTTGCCATACAGTGGGAATCATGTTAGAAACGTCAAGGGTGATGATGTTGCGTTGGCTGTCGGGGTCCGATAAGGAGATCTAGAACCGTCGAGTAGGGTGTTTGTGCAGCGACTCAGGTAGGGTGGACTATGGTGTGGGCGAAGCGGATCTGAGGCCATGGAAGAGGGCGTAGGTGAAGATGCTCCGGTGGTTGGGTTCAGGATGGGGTTGATGATGCAGATCTGAGACCGTGGATGGGGCGTCAGAAGCTTCTCCGGTACGTTGGACGAGGGTGCGAGGAAGCGGATCTGAGGCCGTGGACTTGTGAGTTGGCAAAGTGGCCCCAGCAGGGTTGAGAATGGTATAGGCGAAGCTACTCCGGTAGGGTTGACGATGGTGTCAGCGAAGCGGCTCCGGTAGGTTTGAGGAAGGTCTCGGCAAAGAGGATCAGAGACCGTCGGTGGGGCGGCTCCGGGGGGGGAGGGGGGGAGTGGACGAAGCGTCTCCGGTGGGGAGTACGAAGGAGCTGCTTCAGATGCGCTGTGGTTGACGAGAGTACCGGCTAAGAAGATCCGGCGCCAAGGACAAGGCCGACACTGAATGGGTTGTGGTACAGTGGTGGATGAGTAGTCTACTTGTTTCTAGGGGAGGTGTGAGGGGTAGATGCCGCCGCAGAAGCAGATCCGGCGAGGTGGACGCCGCTCGCAGTGAATGGGCTCTGGTACGCCGGTGGATTAGCAGTTTAGGGTTTCAAGAGTGGAGGGGGTAGAAAGGCTGATGAAGTACGGATGATGCGATGTAAGATGCTGTAACATCCCAAATTTCCAATTTGGAATGTTATACATTAGATCATCATTGCATACCATATTTTATTGCATTGTTGGTTGATCCTAGATTTTTTTTTGAAAGAAGGACTGTAAGGGAACCCCCTACAGTATAATTGGTGCAACAAACCCAAATTGCAAGTACCATGCCTTGATCCTAGAAATTCTAAGCAACTCAAGGACCCACAGAGAGAGTTGGGGATTTCGTTATTTTCATATTTGAGTTTTCTCAAATTTTGAAAAGAGGATCATTTGGTTCTAATTATTTTTCTCTCTGAATATTTCCAATATGAAAATAAAAGAGAGGGGACAAAATGACTTCCGCAAAATAAAGAAATATTGGAGGAAAAACATTAAAATCAAATAAGAGATTTATTCAGAGTTTTATTGCTATTTTATTTGAATTAGGAAAAAAAGTGTGTTTTCCAAAATTGCATTAGAGGCCTAGATAAATGTTCACCTGGTTCGCTATATTTTTTAGAGGACGGGGAAAATTTATTTCAGGATTTTTGGAGTCCGTTTAGTATTTATTTTATTTGTTTTTCTGCGCGTTGGAATTATTAAAAAAAGTCAACTGCCTTACCGGGCTGCGTCCGCTCTGGACTCCGACCCGGCCGGCCTCTTTAAAGGTCGAGGACCCAAGCCGCCAGCCCCGTCAGCCCGCCACCCCGCCCCGCAACCCTAGCACCGCCGCCTCTCGCCACCACAGCCGACGCCGTTCCCCGCCGTGTGCAGCCGCCGCCGCCGACGCCGTTCCCTGCCACCGACGCCGTTCCCCGCCGGCGACGCCGTTCCCCGCCGCCGTCCGCCACCGCCCCGTTCCGCCGCCGACCACCACCACCGGAGGAGCCGCCGCGGATCCCGCAGCCGTCGCCGACCTCGTAGGAGGTATAACCGCCGCCGCTGGTTTATCCGAGAAAACCGTTCGTTTTTTAGAAAACCCTAGATCCGGTTTTTCTGTTAGATCGTTTTTTGGTTTAGTTAAATTGTGGATGTTTGTCCGTACGTTCGTTTTATCGAACGATGTCCACCCGTTAGCGGCAGACAGCGAACATTCACTCGTTAGCCTGTTCGTCAGTTTTTCTTTTTCTAGGGTTTTCCGTGATTATTTTCAATCGTGATTTCTGCCCTGGTTTTTGTTTTAGTTTATCTTTTCACTCGTTTATCGGAATCAGGCGACTCAAGTGCCTAGATCTTCGTCTCAAATCCCTCTTTCTGTTTAAACAACTTGAACAAGATTTTGGTACTGTAAAATTTGACTTTAGTCCAGATTAGTAAACGGATCTTGTGTCTTTCGTAGTTTGAGTTTCGTGGCTTCGTTTGATTTGGTTCTTTTTGCAAACCGGAGTTCTTCAGTTGAACTTTCTGGTTAGATATCTTAATTGAGTTTTACCCGTGCTTCTAGTTGAGTGCTTATTGTGTCCTTTGTTTGTTTACGATAGAGTACCCGGAGTGCGATGCGTGCTACTATGAGTCTCTAGGTTTTGCGGATCATCAGCAAGGCAAGTAACACTTTGATCATACCTCTTTATTACCCATTTTTATTGCATTAGATCAACCCTCAAACAATTGCATGGTTAGGATCTGATTAACATGTGTGTTTTGGGAAGTAGATGATGAGGTAGAACCTATTGCCCTGTTTATTATCAAACCTTTTGGAGTTACTTTTACGTGATGCTTATATTGATATGCTATGCTCGTAGACGTGGTTTGGGTGAGTGTATCCATTACAGATGTGAGTATTGTTAATTAATGGTTAACTTCAGGTGGCTACTTAAATACACTCTGGGTGGATTTCTTGAGGCACCCTGGAGTACCCAGTGGTTGTCAGGGCACCTGGAGAATCCAGTGTTGTCCTAGGATATCCCGGAGTACCCGTGTGATCATCTTATGGTTCGCCACCCAGGCTCAAAGGGATCATAAGATTATTCATTCTAGAAACTTCCGTGTGCAGCCACAAGCCAATATGGGCTCTGGCATAGTTGAGTAAGTTGCGTGAAGCTCTTGAAGAGGTAGACTAGCAGAAGTAGTGGGTTTTAGGTGGTACTGTCTACCCAGAGTAGAGAGTTAATGCTTCAGAAAGACTGTGTCTCGAATCTCCGACAATGGACGTGTTTGAGTCTTGTGGGGAAAAGTGCGCAAACCTCTGCAGAGTGTACAAACTAATAATGGTTAGCCATGTCCCCAGTTATGGACATCTTGATTATTTGGTTCTTGCATTATCATGTTGATCTCATCACTCTAAACTAATTTGATTGGGTTAATGAGGATACTTAATTGGGATTGAGTTGGAGGAACCATCTCAATGTTTAACAACCACCATGATAGTTAAATAAAATTTATTCCATTGTTGTAGGGAAAAATTGGCTTCATGCAAAACTGGAACCATAGAGCTTTCCACCAGCCATATATGCATGTAGTGATAGCATTCATTCTGTTCATTACTCTATGTGTTACATTGCCAGCATATTCCATGTGCTGACCCGTTTTGTGCTACAACATTTCATGTTGCAGACTTTTCAAACAACGAGTAAGGTGCCATAGGTTGTTGTCTTTCACTCAGCTATGTCGTTGGAGTTGATGGACTCACTTTATCTTCCAAGCCTTCCGTTTTTATCGTTTTTAGATGGCCTTAAGCCATATTATTGTAATAAGTTCTCTTTTGAGACATTCGATGTAATAAGTGTGTGATTGCGACTCTGTTATAAATCCTCAAGTACTGTGTGTGTCAGCATTACCGATCCAGGGATGACACTGATGCACAGAGACTAGACTGTCTGAGCTCTAGTCGCTACAAGATGGTATCAGAGCACACGCTGACTATAGGACACGACCACTAAGCTAAAACCATAGGTCACTCCTCTCTTGTCATTTCTGACTTCTCTCCTCCTTTCTACTCTATAGGATGGCAGATCCAAGGAACAAGTTCACACAACCGGATGAAGATACACCTTTTGGACAGCACTTGAAGGAAGTTACTAGGTACCTGAACATCGGAATACCAAGCTTCACCGGGACCTACATCGCCACTTTACCAAAAGCGGAGCGTTGGATGATTCGAGTTCAAGTTCCAGGAAGGACGTTCATGCCAGTCACTGGGCCCATATAGTTTTCCTTTAATGCACCAACCTGGAGTCTAGGAAAGAGCATGGCAGCCCACATCACTATGGGATGCATTGGAGAAGTTTGCCACAAGGATCTCAAGGATACTATCTACCAGATATGTGGGCGCCGAGATGAGAAATGGGAGATGATCAGCACCCGGAGGGATAGGTCCATTGCAGCTTTCATCCAGGAGTTAAACTAGCACATTCGACGCCAAGAGAACCAGATGTGCGCAGACATGATAGATTTGAAGAAGGAAATGACCAGGATCACGGAGATGGAGGAAGAACTCAAGTCTACACGTGATGGATATGAGGAGGAAATGACAATACTCGTGGAGAAGAATGATGATTTGACGAGGAAGCTAGGAGTATTCATGGGAGACCCCGCGCTAGGAGGAGAAAACAACGATTCCATTCGTTCGGAGGACTACATCATCATCAACGACACCGACTCAGACCCTGACGATAGAGATGATGACTATGTTGATAAAGCTGGAGCAGATGTCATGGAGTCTTCCACCGATTAAAACTTCTAGACGACCACCATAACAGTAGTAGTATCCCCCATGTATATAGTATAGTCCGAGCACTTTTGTAACGATAGGTAGATCGATTGTTTGCCCTTGTTTGAATTGATTGAAGTGATATGTTTGTGTTTGTCTCATGTGCATATGGGTAGTGTTTTTCCCTCTAGACCTCATTCTATTCTGTTTTCTCATCTTTTCTAAACCCATCAGATGCCTCCAAGATGTGACAATGGGTTTGCTTTCCCGCTGGAGCTCACCTAGTTGATCTATCAGGAGAATACCCTGATGGAACCACCAGTACAGAATCAGAACCAGGGGAACAACAACAACAACAACCCACCACCACCACCACCTATTGATCACTTAGCCCGTTTTCTAAGGCTGAATCCGCCAGTGTTCTCTAGTAGCACCGAGCCGATTGTTGCAGATGATTGGCTCCGCAAGATTGGAAGTGAGCTGACCACTGCAGGATGCACATATGCGGAGAGAGTGCGTTTTTCCACACATCAGCTTGATGGACCCGCAACATCATGGTGGGAGAATTTCACAGCCACTTACCCCATCGACACTATCACATGGGACCAGTTTCAGTAGGCTTTTCGCACTACCCGTGTTTCAGCAAGAGCTATGTCCATGAAGAAGCGCAAGTTTTGCAACTTGCGCCAAGGAGGACGTACACTGGGCCAGTATGTGGATGATTTTAGTAAGTTAGCATGTTATGCCCCGGATGACGATGCTACAGATACCGCTAAGCAGGAGAAGTTTCTGGAAGGACTGAATGATGAGCTGAGCATGCAGTTGATGGTGGCAATCTTCAACAACTACCAGGAGTTGGTAGATAGAGCTCTCATGATTGAAGGGAAGCAGCAGCAGATAGAAAACCGCAAGAGGAAGTATGGACAAGGGAAGTACAATTCAGGAGCTCAACAGAGGCCCCGTTTTACCTCGAACTCGGGAGGACACATTCACCATAACCATGGAGGCCATAATTCCACTGGAGGAAGTTTGCATAACCATAGTGGCCCTAAGAATGGGAATGGGAATGGAGGAAGCAACGGTCAGAACCGTTCCAACCCAGCAACGCCCGCCAAGAAGGATCTAAGTCACATTACTTGTTTCAAGTGTGGGAAGAATGGACATTACGCCACAGAGTGTTCTAAAGCAAAGAATGAAAATGGAAATGGTAGCTCTGGGAAGAAGCCCAACCCTTTCAGCAGGGGACAAGTGAACCACGTTAGCGTGGAGGAGGTTGAAGCGCAACCCGATGCAGTTATAGGTAAGTTTTTGGTTGAGTCATTTACTGCAATCATTCTTGTTGATACTGGTGCATCACATTCATACATATCAACGGGATTGGTGGATAAGTATAACCTGCCAACCCAAGCCCTTAGGTCACCCATGTTAGTAACCTCGCCAGGAGCAGAGTATATGGATAGCCTATGGTGTGATCGGTTACCATTAAGGATTGGTAACTACGTGTTCCCCTCAGACCTAATAGTATTGGAGTAACAAGGACTGGATGTAATATTAGGCATGGATTGGTTATCGAAGTATGGAGGGAACATTGACTGTGCCAGTAAGTCGATTATGCTCACTACTCCAGAAGGAAGAAGGATGGATCATTGAGGATGGTTGTTGATTATCATGGATTGAACGAAGTGACAATCAAGAACAAGTACCTGCTGCCGAGGATCAATGATTTGTTTGACTAGTTGCAAGGAGCTAAAGTATTTTCCACGATCGATTTGCGATCAGGATACCACCAGCTGAAGATTCGAGAGCAGGATATACCTAAGACAGCTTTTACCACAAGGTATGGCTATATGAGTATACAATTATGTCATTTGGTCTGACTAATGCGCCTGCATATTTCATGAACATGATGAACAAGGTGTTTATGGAGTTTTTGGATAAGTTCATCATGGTGTTCATTGATGACATATTGGTCTACTTGAAGAATGAAGAGGAGCATAAGAAGGATTTGCGTTTGGTACTTGCGAAGCTCAGAGAACATCAGTTATATGCAAAGTTCAGCAAGTGTGTGTTTTGGCTGAAGGAAGTTGGATTCCTCGAACATGTTATATCTGGAGAAGGAATAGCAGTAGACCCCACCAAGGTTGTCAGTGTGACTAAATGGGAATCGCCCACGTCAGTTGGAGAGATCCGGAGTTTTCTTGGACTCCCAAGATACTATAGGAGGTTCATTGAGAATTTATCTAAGATTGCAAAGCCCATGACGGAATTGCTGAAGAAGGACACCAAGTTCAAATGGACTGAGGAATGTGAGGCTAGTTTTCAGGAGTTGAAGAAACGCTTGGTTACAACCCCAGTGTTGATTCTTCCAAATCAATGCAAGGATTATCAAGTGTATTGCGGCGCCTCTTGTAGAGGACTTGGAGTAGTACTTATGCAGGAGGGAAGAGTTGTTTCATATGCCTCACGATAGCTTAAACCCCATGAGTTGAATTATTCTACACACGATTTGGAGTTAGCAGCCGTAGTGCATGCGTTGAAGACCTGGAGACATTTTCTCATCGGAAATCATTGTGAGGTGTACATGGATCACAAGAGTTTGAAGTATATGTTTACGCGGAAGGACTTGAATCTCAGGCAGAGGAGATGGTTGGAGCTCATTAAGGATCATGATATGGAGTTGCACTTTCATCCCGGAAAGGCTAACATAGTAGCCGATGCATTGAGTCGCACGAGTCATGTCAATACACTCATGACCGGAGGATTACCCAAGGAGTCAGCAGAGGATCTTCGCGAGCTATGTTTGGAAATAGTTCCGAGAGGTTATGCAGCACCGTTGGAAATTCAGTTTACCTTCATGGATAAGATCAGGGAAGCTCAAAAGACGGGCAAAGAGATTGCCAGATAAAGGAAAAGATGAGCAAAGGAAAGGCTAAAGGATTTCATGAGGATGAGCACGATACCTTATGATTTGAGGATCGCGTATATGTGCCTAATGACCCCGACATCAGGAAGTTGATTCTGCAGGAGACCCATGATTCGTTGTATTCGATTCACCCAGGAAATACCAAGATGTATCTGGATTCGAAAGACAGTTTCTGGTGGACCGGAATGAAGAAAGAAATTGCTGAGTATGTAGCAGTTTGTGATGTATGTCAGAGAGTAAAGGCAGAGCATCAGAAGCCAGCAGGATTGCTACAGCCATTGCCGATACCGAGTGGAAGTGGGATAAGTTAGGCATGGATTTTATCACGGGATTGCCCAGGATTTGTTCAGGCTATGACTCGATATGGGTTGTAGTCGATCGTTTGACGAAAGTAGCTCATTTCATTCCAGTGAAGAACACTTACACCAGTGCTAAGTTGGCAAAGATATACATGACCAGGATCGTATGTCTGCATGGAGTTCCGAGGACCATTGTATCAGATAGAGGAACCCAGTTTACCTCAAAGTTCTAGAATCAGCTGCACGAAACTTTGGGTACTAGGCTAGAGTATAGTACAACTTTTCATCCATAGAGTAATGGACAGACCGAGAGAGTCAATCAGATTCTGGAGGACATGTTGAGAGCTTGTGCGCTAGATTATGGATCTAGCTGGGATGACAATTTGCCATATGCAGAGTTCTCTTACAATAATAGTTATCAAGCCAGTTTGAAGATGGCCCCTTTCGAAGCTTTGTACGGAAAGAGGTGCAGGAAACCGTTGTTATGGGATGAAGTTGGAGACCGTCAGGAGTCTGAAGAGAAGGTTAAGTTGATTCATGATAGACTCAAGGTAGCCCAGTCTAGGCAGAAGAGCTATGCAAATTCTAAATGCAAGGAAACAGTTTACGAAGTCGGAGACAGAGTATATCTTCGCGTGTCCCCACTTTGAGGAGTTAAGCATTTTGGAGTTAAGGGAAAGTTAGCACCATGTTTTGTGGGACCATACAAAGTTGTGGAGCGTATGGGAGAAGTTGCGTACAAGTTGGAGTTGCCAGAAGGATTGTCAGGAGTTCATGATGTGTTCCACGTTTCCCAGTTGAAGAATTGCCATGCAGAGATGACCGATATTCCTCTGAGGGATACAGTGCCACCGGAAGCGATTCAGTTGGATAGCGATTTGACCTACGAGGAGAAACCAGTGAAGATTCTCGAGTTTGCCAACCGAGTCACGTGTAGCAAGGTTATCACGTTCTACAAAGTTTAGTGGAGCCACCATACCGAGGATGAAGCCACCTGGGAATGAGAGGAAGACCTATGGAAGGACCACCCGCACCTATTTTCTAGCCAACCCGAATCTCGAGGAGAGATTCATCTTAAGGGGGGTAGGTTTGTAACATCCCAAATTTCCAATTTGGAATGTTATACATTAGATCATCATTGCATACCATATTTTATTGCTTTTTTGGTTGATCCTAGAAAGTCTAAGCAACTCAAGGACCCAAGGAGAGAGTTGGGGATTTCGTTATTTTCATATTTGAGTTTTCTCAAATTTTGAAAAGAGGATCATTTGGTTTTAATTATTTTTCTCTCCGAATATTTCCAATATGAAAATAAAAGAGAGGGGATAAAATGACCCCAATATGAAATATTGGAGGAAAACATTAAAATCAAATAAGAGTTTTATTGCAATTTTATTTAAATTAGGAAAAAAGTGTGTTTTTCAAAATTGCATTAGAGGCCCAAAAAAATGTTCACCTGGTCCGCTATATTTTTTAGAGGACGGGGAAAATTTATTTCGGGATTTTTGGAGTGTGTTTAGTATTTCTTTTATTTGTTTTTCTGCGTGTCAGAATTTTTTAAAAAAAGTCAACCGCCTTACCTGGCCGTGTCCGCCCTGGACTCCGACCCGGCCGGCCTCATTAAAGGTCGTGGCCCCGAGCCGCCAGCCCCGCCAGCCCGCTGCCACGCCCCGCAACCCTAGCGCCGCCGCCGCTGCCTCTCTTCGCCGCCGTCGCGAGGAGCCGCCTCTGCCGATGCCGCTGTCCGCCGATGCCCCATTCCGCCGCCCCGCCGCCGACCGCCGCCACTGGAGGAGCCACCGTCGACCCCGCAGCTGGCGCCGACCTCGCCGGAGGTATAACCGCCGCCGCCGCCACCGGTTTATCCGAGAAAACCGTTTGTTTTTTTAGAAAACTGTCGGGGGTATGAACCCCAGGCAGGCAACGGAACCCGGATCTATTTCAAAAAAAGCAGGGCCCGCATCACCCCGCAAACCGGCGTGCGCCAGGCCGGGTCGCTCGACCCGGCAAGGCACGCAACTCGGCCAAGACCCTCGACTCGGCAAGGTACGTCAACCCGGCCGCAGCGGCTGGCACAAGGCAGCTCAGCCCGACGCAACCTTGGCTTCCCCAGCAAGCCAACCCACCCGTGGCGTCCACGGCAACCCAGCCACGGGTCAGCTCCCGTCCCATCCAGGGTGTACGATGGGACGAGACCTCAATCACCGATGACCAAGACTACAGTGCCCCCGCCCATGCCCATGGTCAGCCGGAGCGTGGCAACAGTGCCCCTTACCTACCCACTAACCAGGGCTGGCACGACAATAGTGTTCCCGCCCTCACCGTTGACGACAGTAAGCAGTGGCCTGATGGAGAACACTGTGCGCGGCTCAACTCGGCCACGCCATGACGATTGATAAGACGGCACATAGTCCCCCTAGGCACGCGGGGCCCGCACCTAGGGGAACCCGGTGAACCACAAGCTCCCGAGCGGGACCCAACCCGGTACCCTGGACCCCGACAATACGGACCCACCGACTCGGCATATTACCATTGTAACCCTGGGTGGGTTGATCTATAAAACCCCCCAGGAGTCCACGCCTATGAGGCATGATGATATGTGAGATCCCCGGCATGCAAAGCCATACGAGATAAAGCAAGCAAGATAGGACTAGCCACTACATAGCAACACCAGAGAGAAGGAGCAGCCGGAGCCTTGGCCAGCCTCCTTCCTTCGCCATACAGCTCCAGGAGCGACATTGTACTATAAACCATCCAACTAAACTCGATAGGACTAGGGGTGTTATCTCTCTGGAGAGCCCCGAACCTGGGTATGTCCGGTGTCCCGCGCCCGCGCATGTCAACCTCGCCTCCGAAGCCCACCAGCGCCCTCGAGCCTCCTCCTCTCTTTAGCAATCCCTTGGCATCTGCCGTGCGCCCACCACGATAGTTGGCGCCCACCGTGGGGCAGCTCGAAGGGCTGGCCGGAAGCATGCTTCGCGCGAGGCCCCTCTCCTACTCCGACGAGTCCGTCGCTCTGGCGGACGATGTTATCGGCGCGCTCGCCGCCTCCTTCACCGTGCTGCGCATCTCCGACGCGCTAGCGGCTGACGAGTACCCTAGTGGGGTGCTCCACTACTCCGACTCCCTGCTCTCTCTCAGCGGCGGATTCACTGCCGGGGCAATGGATGCCCACGTAGAGGTCTTCATCACCGGTGATGGCGCCTCTTCCTTGTCGAGCAAGGCGAGAAGAGTCGCCGAAGCCGGGGGCGCCACGGCACGGACGGAGCCGTCCGACCCGCTGTGTGTCACGATGCAGAGCTTCCGCATCCCCATCGGCACCGACGTCGACGCCACCAACGTCGCTGAAGCCCTAACCCAGCTCGAGGACATGCGCTAGCAAATGCTTGACCTGTCCGAGACGCTGGCCGCCACGAGAGGCCGCCTGGAAGCTGCTCAGATGGAGCACGGCGCCGCCCACGGATTCACGCCCGCCGCGGCCGAGCCAAGCCAGGCCGCCGATAATCGCGCCCAGGGAGGAGCGATCGGCGGGGCCTTCGTTGCCGTCCGGACCGTCCATGAGACCCCAGTCAAGAACATGCGCGTTGCGAAGGCATCCGTGGTCGGGCTCGACCAACTCACGGGCGAGGAGCTCAAGGAGCGCATCAGGCGGATGCGCGAGCTCCTCGACACCACCAACAACCAGCAGGATCGCCTCAACCAGCTCGCCAACCGGCGTGGTCCGGCTCCGCCCGCCTTGGCAGACCCGGCGAACTCCTGCACACGGCCTCTTCGCTGCCCGGCAAACACACTCCGGCCAAGGCCGGACCCGGCGCAACCCAGCCGGCACCGCCGCCGACGCTCTGGGAAACAAGCCCGCCCTAGAGACCCAGCGCGGACCCGGCCAACCTATCCGGCGTCCGGCTCCAGCCGACCCGGCCCCTCGGGGCCTGGCCGCTAGTCAATTTGGCCCGCGCACCATCACCGACACCGACGCGCGCCACCGCCTAGATTAGCTCGCTCGTTCCCTGGAGGTGGAGGAGAGCGGCGCTATCGGGCCGGCGTGTTTCGGCCCACGCATCCGGGAGGAGCCCTTCCCCAAGGGGTTCGTGCTTCCCCGCGACACCCCCAAGTACAATGGGACCGTGAAGCCAGAAGACTAGCTCACCGACTACACCACGGCCATTGGCATCACCGGTGCCAACCGTCATCTCGCCGTGCGCTATGCGCTCGCACATGGTTGAACAACCTGCCGATGTGCAGCATCAACGCATGGGTCGATTTCAAGGAAGCATTTGTCCGCAACTTCACGGGGACGTACAAGCGGCCCGGTCACCCCAGCTAGCTCGCCATGTGCGTGCAGGGGCCGACGGAGATCGGCCACGAGTACCTCGCACGCTGGACCGAGCTCCGGAACAGCTGTGAGGGCGTGCATGAAGTCCAGGCGATCCAATACTTTGTCAGCGGGTGCCGAAACGACACCCTCCTCAATCACAAGCTTCTACGCTCCGAGCCAGCCACCATGGCCGCGCTCATGGTGACAGCAGACAAGTACGCCAATGGCGACTTCGCCATGAAGATCCAGGTGGCACTGGAAGAGGCCGGCAAGGCGAAGCCGGTCCCTCCACAGAAGTCGGCCGGCGAAGGCAGCCGGCAGCAGCACCACAAGAACAACAAGCGCAAGGCCGAGCAGCCAGCAAAGAGTCACGACAACCAGCTCATCGCGGCCGCCGAGCCCGCGGCGGACAAGGCAGTGAAGCGTCGGCAGACCGGCAAGATGGCGTGCCAACCCGCCAGAAGTTTTGAAGAGATGCTCGACGCCCCATGCAAGCACCACAGCGGCGCAAGACCCTCCACGCACACGCTTCGACAGTGCGCCATCACCAAGCGCATCATGAGGGGCGACGTCCCGCCTCCTCCTACTCCGGCTCCGGCTCCAGGCGCGGGGCAGCCGCCTCCGCCTCCACCGCCACCTCCCATCGGCGGCGCGATGCGGAACGACGCCTACCCGGACCAGAACGCGGCCTGTGTTGTCTTCACCAGCCTCGGCGACGATAAGCGCAGCGAGCGCCTCCTCCGGCAGGAGGTGAACACCGTCGTCCCGGCCAAGACGGATTTCATGCATTGGTCGGATCGCCCGATCACCTGGACCCAAGAGGATCACCCGGCAGTCATGCCGAGTCCGGGTGGATACGCCCTCGTCCTCAACCCTACCATCGTCGCGCGGCGCACCTGCAAGTTCTCCCGAGTTTTCATCAACGGCGGCAGCAGCATCAACATCCTCTACCGCGACACGATGACCAAGCTCGGCCTCAAGGCCAAGGACCTGGAGCCAACCCGGACTGTCTTCCACGGCATCGTACTCGACCTCTCCTGTTCACCCATTGGCCGGGTCCGGCTCGACATCTTGTTCGGCGACAGCAGCCACTTCCGACGCGAACCGATCTGGTTCGACGTGGTGGACCTGTCCAGCGCGTATCATGTGTTGCTGGGCCGGCCCGCGCTCGCCAAATTCATGGCGGTTCCCCACTATGCGTACCTGAAGATGAAGATGTCGGGTCCCAAGGGCCTCATTACCATCACCGGCGACTACCGCACGTCTCTGGAGTGCGCCCGAGACGGCGCCAAGCTGGCCGAGTCGCTGGTCATTGCCGAGGAGCGCCGCCAGCTCGACCGGATCGTCGTCCTGGCGGCGAGGCCTCCGACGCATCGATCCCAACCCTGGACTCGGCCGATGAGGCCACCTTCAAGCCCTCCAAGGAAACCAAGAAAGTGAAGTTGAACCCGGAAGACCCCAGCTGCAGCAAGTACGTTGTCGTAGGCGCCCACCTCGACAGCAAATAGGAAGGCGAGCTCGTCGATTTCCTCTGTGAGAATCGGGATATCTTCGCATGGACCCCGAAAGACATGCCGGGCATCCCGAGGAAGTACGCCGAGCACAAACTCCATGTCCGCAAGCACGCCAAGCCTGTCCGTCAACCCCTCCATCGATTTTCCTAAGAGAAGAGAAGAACCATTGGTGAAGAGGTCGCCAAGCTCTTGGCGGCCGGCTTCATAATGGAAGTGTTTCACCCCGAGTGGCTGGCCAACCCATTCCTCGTCGTGAAGAAGAACAAGACCTGGCGCATGTGTATCGACTACACCAGCCTCAACAAGGCCTGTCCCAAGGATCCGTTTGCCCTCCAACCCTGCTGCTGTCCTTCCTGGACGCCTACTCCGTCTATCACCAGATCAAGCTGGACCCGGCCGATGCCCAGAAGACGTCCTTGTTGGGTAACGTAGCAGAAATTCAAAATTTTCCTACGTGTCACCAAGATCTATCTATGGAGAAACCAGCTACGAGTAGAAGGAGAGTGCATCTACATACCCTTGTAGATCGCTAAGCGGAAGCGTTCAAGTGAACGGGGTTGATGGAGTCGTACTCGTCGTGATTCAAATCACCGATGATCAAGTGCCGAACGCACGGCACCTCCGCGTTCAACACACATACAGCCCGGTGACGTATCCCAAGCCTTGATCCAGCAAGGAGAGAGGGAGAGGTTGAGGAAGACTCCATCCAGCAGCAGCACAACGGTGTGGTGGTGGTGGAGGAGCGTGGCAATCCTGCAGGGCTTCGCCAAGCACCGCGGGAGAGGAGGAGTACTTGTGAGAGGGGGAGGGCTGCACCAGAACTTCGTCTATAGCTCCCATGCGCCTCCCCACTATATATAGGGGTGGAGGGGCTGGTTTCTTGCCCTCCAAGTCCATTGGGGCGTTGGCCAAGGTGGGAGGAAAGAAATCTCATTATTTCCTTCCCCACCGATTGTTATCCCCCCTTTTTAGGGATCTTGATCTTATCCCTTCGGGATATGATCTTATTCCTTCTAAGGGGGGATCTTGGTGCGCCTTGACCAGGGGTGTGGGGCCTTGCCCCCACTACCCACGTCCATGTGGGTCCCCCTCCGGAACCTTCTAGAACCTTCCCGGTACAATACCGAAAAATCCCGAGCATTTTCCAGTGGCCAAAATAGGACTTCCCATATATAAATCTTTACCTCCGGACCATTCCGGAACTCCTCGTGATGTCCGGGATCTCATCCGGGACTCCGAACAACATTTGGTAACCACATACAAACTTCCTTTATAACCCTAGCGTCATCGAACCTTAAGTGTGTAGACCCTACGGGTTCGGGAGACATGCAGACATGACCGAGACGTCCTCCGGTCAATAACCAACAGCGGGATCTGGATACCCATGATGGCTCCCACATGTTCCACGATGATCTCATCGGATGAACCACGATGTCAAGGACTTAATCAATCCCGTATTCAATTCCCTTTGTCTATCGATATGTTACTTGGCCGAGATTCGATCGACGGTATCCAATATCTTGTTCAATCTCGTTACCGGCAAGTCACTTTACTCGTTCCGTAACACATCATCCCGTGATCAACTCCTTGGTCACATTGCGCATATGATGATGTCCTACCGAGTGGGCCTAGAGATACCTCTCTGTTTACACGGAGTGACAAATCCCAGTCTCGATCCGCATAAAACAATAGATACTTTCGGAGATACCTGTAGTGCACCTTTATAGTCACCCAGTTACGTTGTGACATTTGATACACCCAAAGCACTCCTACGGTATCCAGGAGTTACACGCTCTCATGGTCGAAGGAAGAGATACTTGACATTGGCAAAGCTCTAGCAAATGAACTACACGATCTTTTGTGCTAGTCTTAGGATTGGGTCTTGTCCATCACATCATTCTCCTCATGATGTGATCCCGTTATCAACGACATCCAATGTCCATAGCCAGGAAACCATGACTATCTGTTGATCACAACGAGCTAGTCAACTAGAGGCTCACTAGGGACATATTGTGGTCTATGTATTCACACGTGTATTACGATTTCCGGATAATACAGTTATAGCATGAATAAAAGACAATTATCATGAACAAGGAAATATAATAATAATACTTTTATTATTGCCTCTAGGGCATATTTCCAACAGTCCTTCATCACGCCCTTCGGGGCGTACTGCTACATCACCATGTCGTTCGGGTTGAAGAATGCCGGCGCCACCTTCCAACGCTGCATGCAGAAATGCCTGCTACCGCAACTCGGCAAGAACATCCACGTGTACGTGGACGATATCAGGGTGAAGACCAAGCAGCACCTCACACTCCTCGATGATCTGAAGGAAACATTCGCCAACCTCCGCAAATACAAGGTCAAGCTCAACCCGGAAAAGTGCGTCTTTGGTGTCCCAGCCGGAAAGCTGCTCGGTTTCCTCATCTCGAAACACGGCATCGAGGCGAACCCGAAGAAGATCTAGGCCATCGAGCACATGCGCAAGCCAACCTGGCTGCGTGATGTCCAGAAGTTCACAGGCTGCCTGGCTTCGGTCAGCTGGTTTCTAAGCCGGTTGGGCGAGAAGGCACTGCCCCTGTACTAGCTAATGAAGAAAACAAGCCCGTTCGAGTGGAACGGTAAGGCGGACGACGCCTTCCAAGACCTCAAGCGCATGCACTCCACGGCACCCGTCCTGGCCGCGCCGACCGACAAGGAGCCGTTGTTGCTCTACATAGCCGCGACCTCGCGGGCGGTCAACATGGTGCTGGTGGTCGAGCGACCGGAGAAGGGCAAGATCCACACCGTCCAGCGCCCGGTCTACTACCTGAGCGAAGTGCTCTCCACCTCCAAACAGAACTACCCGCACTACCAGAAGATGTGTTACGGCGTGTACCTCACCGCCAAGAAGCTGAAGTAGTACTTTCAAGAACATGCCATCACCGTCGTCAGCACGGCGCCTATCGGAGAAATCATCAGGTGCTGGGACGCCTTCGGCTGGGTCGCCAAGTGGGCGATCCAGCTAGCCGGCCACACCATCCTCTACGAGCCCCGCACCACGACCAAGTTTCAGGCCCTGGCCGATTTCCTCGTCGACTGGACCTTGACCCAGCACTTCCGCCGCCTCCCAACTCGAGCATTGGCACATGCACTTCGAAGGGTCCAAGATGCGACTCGTCTTAGGGGCCGGCATCGTACTGTCATCTCTGAAGGGTGACCGACTCCGCTACGCACTCCAGATCCACTTCGCTGTCTCCAACAATGTCGCCGAATACGAAGCCCTTGTGCACGGCCTCCGGCTCACCAAGGAACTCGGCATCTGGCGCATCTTGTGCTACGGCGACTCGGAATTAGTGGTGCAGCAGTGCTCCGGCGAGTGGGACGCCCGTGACTCCAACATGGCAAGCTATCGCTTCCTCATCCAGAAGCTGTCCGGATCCTTCGATGGCTGCGAATTCCTCCACGTCCTGCGCGCGGAGAACGAGGAAGCCGACACGCTCGCCAAGATCGCCTCGTCACGTGAAGCCATCCCGTCCGGCATCTCCCTCGAGCACCTGCGCAAGCCGTCCATCAAGCCATCGCCAGACTCCGAGTCCATCCACGTCCCAGAAGACCCGGCCGCGCCACAAGCCGGCCCGGGGACTGCTCAATCCGACCCGGGGACTGCTGAACCCGGCCCGGGGGCTGCTCAACCCAGCCCGGGGGCTGCTCAGCTCAACCCGGCCACCATCACCCCGGACCCGGCCGTCGCCGCGACCAACCCGGGGGCTGCTCCACCCGGCCCAGGAGCCGCCGACTCGGAACCCACCAAGGTGGCCGTCTTCACCGCCATCACGGCCCCATCTTGGGCCTTGCCGATATCATAATGTCTAGAGAATGGGGTTCTCCCCATGGATGAGACCGAGGCCCGACAAGTTCAGCGTCGGGTGTCCGCCTACAGCATCATCAACAACGAGCTCGTCAAGCGCAGCTCTACCGGCGTGTTCCAGCGCTGCGTTGAGCAGGACCACAGCATCGACATCCTCCTCGACATTCACCAGGGCGAGTGCGGGCACCACGCCGCATCTCGATCCCTCGTGGCCAAGGCGTTCCTCCACGACATCGATTGGCCTACGGCTCTCGAAGACGCCGAGTCGCTCGTCCTCAAGTGCGAAGGATGCCATCGCTTCAGCAAACGCAGCCACCAGCCGGCGTCAGCACTCCGCACCATCCCGATCGCCTGGCCCTTCGTGGTCTGGGGACTAGACATGGTGGGACCCTTCAAAACCGCTAGAGGCGGCATGACGCACTTGCTGGTGGCAGTGGACAAGTTCACCAAATGGATCGAGGCAAGACCAATCAAGAAACTGGACGGGCCAACAACCGTCCGGTTCATCAAGGACATAGCGGTGCGCTACGGCATGCCGAATAGCATCATCACCGACCATGACACCAACTTCGCCAAGGGCGCGCTCGAGCAATACTGCTCCGTCTCCGGCATCCACCTCGACCTGGCCTCCGTGGCACATCCGCAGTCCAACGGGTAGGTCGAGCGGGCCAACGGACTCATCCTATCCGGCATCAAGCCGCGACTCGTCGAGCCACTCGTCCACTCACCCGGCAGTTGGCTCGACGAGTTGCCCGCGGTTCTCTGGAGTCTACGCACAATGCCAAACCGGTCGACTGGGTTCACCCAGTTGTTCCTCGTCTACGGATCTGAAGCCATCATCCCGACCGACGTCGAGTTTGACTCGCCGCGCGTCATGATGTACACCAAAGCAGAAGCAAGAGAAGCACGCGAAGACGGTGTCGACCTACTCGAAGAGGCGCGCCTTCTGGCACTTAGCTGCTCGGCTATCTACCAGCAAGGCCTGAGGCACTACCACGACAAGAAGATCAAGCCCCTCGTGTTCCACGAGGACGACCTCATCCTCCGATACGTCCAAGAGTAGGCAGGCCAACACAAGCTGTCCTCTCCATGGGAAGGACCATTCATCATGAGCAGGGCTTTGCGCGACCGCAATGCCTACTACCTCATCGACGTTCGCAAATCGAAGAAGTACAAGAGGGACACCGCCGGCGAAGAAACGACCCGGCCGTGGAATGCGGAACTCCTCCGTCTGTTTTATAGTTAGCCGCACGAATGTATGTATCAACGCCTTTTTTAAGCATATGAAACTATGGGGTCCCTGAATGAGACTCGAGGGCTGCCTTTTGCCGACCAATTTATTGCGTCCATATTTCACACCACTTTACTACCGAACCCGGCCGCCGGCTCGACTAGCTCGACCCGGGGGCTCGGGGGCTGGCCGGCTTGATCATCACCCCGCCGCTTTACTTGGCGATTCCTGATAAAGTTAGGATGCCGCGGCCCCACACTTCGCCCTAAAACCACAGATCCAGCTCTGGCTGACGGCGGGCAAGCACAACGGGCTAAAGCTCCCCAACGATTCATACACTAAGTCAAAGCCGACGAGACGACCAACCCGGCCCGACGCTCATCAACTAAGTTAGCCGCATGACCGGCTGCTCGCCAACCGGCCAAGCTGGATTGCCGCCAGCCGGCCGAGTGGGTGTTTCGCTCGCGCTCAACGCTTCTAAGGACCCAACTCCTGCGGGCTCCTCTCGAAGAGCCGAACTCCTTGTCATGGACCGGAGCC
>NC_041387.1:374153076-374159143 GCF_002162155.2 Triticum dicoccoides
TAGAGAGGAGCAACGCATGAAATAAGTTCGAAAAAAGCAGAAGGAAAAAAGCTAATAAACACTCACAACATTTACACATAAATATTTCAAGCAAAGGCCCACGGCCCGAGTTCATTACACCCTGAAAACCCCCAGTGGGTGGGTGGACCTGCTACTTGACAGAATTTTCTACAAAAGATTCTCAGGCATTCCCAGCGCCGCGCCGCGACATCGACGACTCCTCCCGGCCGGCCTCCGGGTCTAGCGAAGCACCGCTATCCTCTTCGGCTTCCGCGTCGCCGTAGACGCAGGTCTCCTTCGAGCTGCCCTCCGGGTTGCACAGAAGCAAGTGTAGTCATCGCCATCCACGACCACGTCGTCTTCCGTCCGTTTCGGATGGAACTCGTCGTGGAAGGCGAACTCGGCGATATAGCTGGCCCGGGAGGCAATCCGACTGGCTGCTCCTGCAGCAACTGCTCCGAGCCAGCGCGCTGACCCATCAGCGCGTCCATCTGAAGGTCTGGATGCCAAGACAACGCGATCCGGAGCGCCATCTCAGCACCGTCCCGAGCGGCGGAAACGCGCCATTCGCTAAGGCGATCCGGACCCATCTCCAACCAGCGCGCCAGACGCGAGAAGCTGCACGGATGGATGGAGTCCGGCCACAAGGCCGCCATCATCGCGGTACCGGCTCGGGACAGCCGCTCCATCTGCGTCCCCAAGACCCGCAGCCGGGCCTCAGCAGCGGCAATGATCTCCGGGAAAGTCCAGGCCGTTAGCGGATCCGTCCCGGACCCAAGAACGCCGGTCGGGTCGCGCTGATAGCGGACGGCTTCCTCCGCCAGCCGCTGCATCTCTGGAAAGGCCCATGTAGCCAAACAAGAAGCAAGTCAGAAGAGCAACAAAGAAGAAACGGCCGGGTCCCGACCCGGCAAACAAAGAAAAAGCAGCACTTACTGGAGAAAGACTCTTCCAGGTGCTGCGCCTCGAGCAACGTACCACGTCGCTCCCGCTCCAAGACACGGTCCCGCTCCCCGAGCGCCTTCTCCAGGTCGGCCGCCTTAGCTAGGGCCGCCTTCAGCTCGGCGTCCTTGTCTTCGGCCACCTTCTCGGCCGCCTCATGGCGGCGAGCCTCGGCCTGGCGGGCCTCCTCAGCCGTGGTGGCCTGCTACCGCAGACGCTCCACCTCGGCCTGGAGCCGGGCCTTGTCGTCGACAAGCTGGCCGCGCTACTAGTCTGCCTCGATAAGGGCCTACTGCGTCTCCACCACCTTGGCGGCCTCCGCCTTGAGAAGCTCCACCTCGGCCTCGAGGCGGCTCTTGTGACCCGCCAGCTGCTCGTGCAGCCGGTTGGCCTCGTCAAGAGACCACTGGGCCGTGGCCTCCTCCGCCCTCGCCTGCGCCGCCTCGACACCGAGACGGCCGGAATCAGCAACAAGCCGGTCATAGTGATCACCAACCCAGAACAACCGGGTCCACCAACACAGCACCTCGGCTGCAAAGAAGAAGAACTCAGCAAAAAGAAAGAATAAGACAAGACCTAAGATTTGGCCCAACTGTTACACAGTTGGCCCGAATCTCGGGGGCTACGCCCAGTGTGTGCGCTAGCGCGCCCCCAATAGAAGAAAAGAACACAACAAAGTACCTGCGGCGACGCGAAGCTCCTCCTCCTTGGCAGCAAGCTGCTCCTTGAGCTCCCGATACTTGCCCAGGAGCCGGTTGAAGGCGGCAACCCGGAAGGCGTCAAGATGCTGAAGAGAAGACCAAAGTCAACACAAGGCCAACGCTACTAAGGTTCGACCCAACTACTACATAGTTGGCCCGAACCTCGGGGGCTACACCCAGTGGGTGTGCTGGCGCGCCCCCCAGAGATAAAATCACAAGAAAACAAGAAGAAGAAGGACTTACCAGGACGGCGCGCTCCAGGTCGCGCGTCCGCTACGTCTCGGCCTGGGCGAAGGCTCTAGGCGCTCCGTCCGGCCTCATCGACGGCGGCTAACGGCCTCTAGCGCCGCCTCCTCCTGGTTCTGGGGCCCGAAGACAGCCGCGTCACCGCTCCACGCGGGCTGCAGCACGGCAGCTCGGTGCCCGCCCTGCCGGGGCACCAAGGCGTGCCCCCCGCTGGCTGCTTGTGACGCAGCCAACACCTCCTCCGACGCCCCTTCCAGCGCAACGGCGATCCAGACACCGGGACGCCCTACGTCGCCACCTCAGGCACCACCGCCTGCGGTGCCTCCTCCATAGCCTCCGGCGCCGCCGCCTGCAGCGCCCCCTCCCAGACGCCACCTCCACCACCATCAGCCCCCGCGCACTCGACCACGTTGGCTCGCGGCGGGATATCGCTCCCCACCTCCACGACCTCCTGGTTAAGGAGCACCACCTCGGGCTGGCCCCCACAGCCATGCTCCCTCAACGATGATGGTTCAAAAACCGTCGCCTCCAGCACCATGCCCTCAGGCATCTCCCGCCAGGACGGCTCCACGCCGCCTCGCGCCCATGCCGCTGCCGCGTCGGTCCAAGCCCGGACCGACGCCGCCTCCAGCTCCGCCTCGGCCCGGTTCCTGTCCCGCCAGGCTAAGGCCTCGGTGTCGTCCGGGTCCAGGCCGAGGTCCGAGTCGCCCCGTCCCTCCTCCCCGGCCAGGTTGGCAAGGTCGGACCGGCTCCTGTGGAACATGGTCCCTTCGGCGGCTGCGGCTTCCGCCGCCGCTCTCGCCAGCGCGATCGGCGACCTGAAGAAAAAGAAGAATAAGCAAGCGAAGACAAGGCTGGCCCAAGAAATCAGGGCGCAAGCAAGAAACAAGACTTACCCTGTCAATACTGGGACCGGGGCCAGCTTCCCGCGCTTCTTCTTGGCCGGCCTCACGGGCTCGGCCGGATCCGCCGCGCGCTTCGATCCGCGGGGTCGCGGAGCAATGCTGTCCTTGCCATGCGGGCGGCTCGGCGCCGCCCCATGCGAGGACCCGACTCCCCCGCCCAACGCCGCTACACCAAGCAACCGGCGTTAGCGTCGCCTTCACCGCGACACGAGCAACAATTCAAGACAAAATGAAGAAGGAAACACGCAAGACTTACCCACGAGACGCCCAGCGCCAGCGTCGGACTCGGCCACCTCCTCGCCGCCTTGGGCTGCGGGCTCCTCTGGTGCCACCGGCGCCACCTGCAATGGAGCCCGGGCGTAAGGGTGCCGGCTCTCGTTCAGAAGAATCTCCCGTGACGCGTCAGGACGAATGAGAAGATGCGTGGCGGCAAAATAAGGAGACCAGACACTCACCTGCGGCGCCCGGTTCGCCTGGCTATACGGCGCCTTGCCGAATCGCCAATCCTCTCCAAGATTGGCCCTGGAGATGACATTGATGACACGCGCGGCCTGCTCCCCAGACAGCCGCATCGACCCCATTTGGTTGGGGTCCTGCAGGCCGATCATCTTGCCGATGAGGCAGGAGCGCCTCTGAAGCGGGAGCACCCGGCGGGTGATGAACGCTGTGAGAAGGTCCGTGCCGGTGAGCCCCTCCTGCATCCACATCACCGTCACCCACTCGCAGAGGTTGACGATCTCCTGCGATGGGCACCGGGACGAGTAGCCCTAGTTCATCTTCGCCCGCGGCGGCGCGATGATGAAGGGGGGAAGATTGATATGGTCCACACCATGGTTGTAGACGTAGAAGAAGGAATTCTGCCACTTCTTGGCAGAATCCTCGAGCGGAATCTTAGGGAAATCTGCCCCCTACGGTTCGCCACCTAGGCTCAAAAGGATCATAAGATTATTCATTCTAGAAACTTCCGTTTATAGCCGCAAGCCAATATGGGCTCTGGCATAGTTGAGTAAGTTGCGTAAAGCTCTTGAAGAGGTAGACTAGCAGAAGTAGTGGGTTTTAGGTGGTACTGTCTACCCAGAGTAGAGAGTTAATGCTTCAGAAAGACTGTGTCTCAAATCTTCGCCAATGGATGTGTTTGAGTCTTGTGGGGAAAAGTGCGCAAACCTCTGCAGAGTGTACAAACTAATCATGGTTAGCCATGTCCCCGGTTATGGACATCTTGAGTATCTGGTTCTTGCTTTATCATGTTGATCTCATCACTCTAAACTAATTTGATTGGGTTAATGATGATGCTTAATTGGGATTGAGTTCGAGGAACCTTCTCAATGTTTAACAACCACCATGATAGTTAAATAAAATTTATTCCATTGTTCTAGGGAAAATTTGGCTTTATGCAAAACTGTAACCATAGAGCTTTCCACCAGCCATATATGCATGTAGTGATATCATTCATTCTGTTCATTACTCTATGTGTTAGATTGCCAGCATATTCCATGTGCTGACCCGTTTCGGGCTGCAACCTTTCATGTTGCAGACTTTTCAAACAATGAGTAACGTGCCATAGGTCATTGTCTTTCACTCAGCTATGCCGTTAGAGTTGATGGACTCACTTTATCTTCCAAGCCTTCCGCTGTTATCGTTTTTAGATGGCCTTAAGCCATATTATTGTAATAAGTTCTCTTTTGAGACATTCAATGTAATAAGTGTGTGATCGCTACTCTGCTGTAAATCCTCGAGTACTGTGTGTGTCAGCATTACCAATCCAGGGATGACACTGATGCACAAAGACTAGACTGTTTGAGGTTTGGTCACTATAGATGCTGTGGTGCTGTGGAGTTAGTCACTTTTGCGGGCGGGGGAGAGGAAATGGGGGTGCCATGTAGTGGAGGGAACCAGAAGTTGCCAAAGAATCCCTGACCTATTATGTAAATGAGGGCAGTATTGTAATTGTTGTTCTTTGTGCACCAAGGACAAAAGGGGAATTTCGCATGCTAAAGACTAGGTGGGGAAATTTTAGAAGGAGGCGGGAGATTTTGCCGCCCGCGGGATCATTCGTATCCAGTTTCAACTAATTTTGGACAGTGCTAGCGGGAAGGTCATGCGACACTGTGTACATGGGGCAAGCGTCAGCAGTTAATAACTGGTGTGAAGTCCACCCTAGAGAAAAAGAAAATAGCTCGGGATGATGCACCAATAACTTAGACGTTCACACGGGCGTGACCAATCATACAGGTGTAGAGGCGCGTTCACAAAAAAGGGATCAAATGCTCAGCCCATGTATTTCTCGTGTAAATAGATAATTTAGTGCCATTGGTTATTTACTTTAAACATAATGCATTTACGTATTATTGTAGAGGCGCACAAAAAATAAATGGATATTGTAGTCCCACAAAGGAAATGGATATTGTAGTCCGCTACTTAAAAGTGTTACCTCACATGATTACATACCCTCCATTTCATAAATTGCATACCCATTGAATGCATATATGAATATTACATATATTACTTCATAACAGAACCTTAAATCATCCAAGATTAATGAATTTTAATGCAAGACTAACAATGGTGCATGTACATGATAGCTGCATTGGTTGTTTGAAGAAACATCACTATAAATTTGGCATGCACAATTGAAAAGGATTATTTAGAAAAAAATGTGATATGTGAGTGTCCAATCTTTATAGTGTTGAATCGATATTGTATCTTTGGCCACGATATGAAGTAGATATTGATTTATGTTCAAACAATGCACATCCACGATAGCTAGATAGTGATACGTGAATGAATTGTGCAATCTCGCTCACACATGTACATATCTCATTTCTCCGTGGGCATCAGAATCACACATGCGCACTTCATGTATTTCTCTCCCTCCGTCAAGGTTAGAATTCGTGTTTCTACCCTGTCCTACATGTCTCTCACAGAGAAAACACACACACTCTCTCTGTCGAACACGCCCACCCCTTTAATTCCGCCCACCCACCGCCACTAATGTCTCAAAGTATAATTATGTCTCTCACACATATAGCTAAGGTTAACTCGAGTTCCGGAACCATATGAATACATACAATGGGATTCCAGCAGAGCACCTTTACTTTTGAGATTTTGCTCTCTCACACACACACACACACACACACACACGCACGTAGACATTGTTTCTCTCTTCATTTTTTTCCGGCACTTGCATGCACACCGTTTGTTTATCTCCGTGACGCTTTAAGTATGCCTCGCACACATGCTATCTACCTATCCCTTAATATAGGGTGGCACCTA
>NC_041387.1:374159442-374235338 GCF_002162155.2 Triticum dicoccoides
GATACTAATCTATCTACTGGCTTCTCTCTCAAACACACACACACACACACACACTACCCGACACTGAAGGAGTAGGGTGGCACCTCGATCTTGATAATAATCTATCACTTGGCTTCTCTCTCAAACACACACACATATACACAGACTCGCTAGTTATGCCTCTGTGCCTACCACGCGGACACTCTTGATACATCTTTCTCTCCCTCCCCCTCCCCAGCCCCCAACAATGACAGTAGAAGGGTGACAACTCGATCTTGACCTTAATCTATCGATTGGTTTCTCTCTCACACACACACATACACACACACAAGCTAGTTGTGTCTCTGTGCCTCGCTCAGACACACTCGATACGTCTTTCTCTCCGTAGCCCCCTCGATATGTAGACTTCTCGTGCACGCACAGCTGTAGTGACGATGACGCTGAACCTAGTGTGCCTTGTTTTTACCGGCCTCATGTGATAGTTTTCACCCTATTTTCTGTTAATTAACAAGGCAACCTTTTCTTTGTTACTACCAGTGAATCTGAAATCATACGGGGCAGACATAAAATATATCAGTTCAACCCAATTATCGCAATACCTATTTTAAAAGAAACTAGCTAGATTCCCGTGCGTTGCATGGAACATCAAGATGCATTTGTATGAGTAGTTTATTTGTGAGAGAAAAGGATGAACGAGGGAAGACCTTATTTGCAAATGTGGAGAGGGGTGTGGGTATCTTTTTGCAAAATTGCCATAGTTTCCTTCCTATCCATTAGATATAAATCCGACGACCTATATTGCAGGATGGCACGAACACCATCATCACCAACTCTGTTTTCTACTCCCTTCCGTTCCTAAATATTTGTCTTTTTAGAGATTTCAACAAGTGACTACATACAGAGCAAAATGAGTGAATCTACACTCTAAAATATGTCTACATACACATCCGTATGTGTTAGTCCATTTGAAATCTAAAAAGACAAATATTTAGGAATGGAGGGAGTATAAGAGTAGACATCTATATCTATACTCCTATATAGTGTATGAATATCACCACATATGAACCATAGGATCTTTCTTATATAACGACCCACATTAACTGTCTTTGGCTAGGGCACAGCATGGCTCCAACTTAGACCGTTGGATAGACTAATCAAACATCCCATAGTTGAGGGATTCGCGGCAGCCACACCACTGTGCTGCGACATGCCCCCTCTCTTAACAGGCCTTTACGTATGATTGATTCGTATCTGTCCAGAAACTTATGGCATTGTAGCAACCACGATCCTAATGGACCGAAGTCTCTGTGCTTAAGTGTCATCCCTGGATCGGTAATGCTGACACACGCCGTAATCGAGGAATTGTAACAGAGTTCACTCACACAGTTATTACATCGAGTCCTCAAAAATAATATGGCTGAAGGCCATCTAAACTAAATAACTGCAGAAGCTTTGAAGGTAAATGAGTCCATCGACTCCAACGGCATAGCTGAGTGCATGACAACGACCTATCACACCTTATTCATCGTCTGAGTAGTCTGCAACATGAGACGTTGCAGCCGTGTAGGTCAGCACATTGAATATGCTGGCAGAGTTACACTATAAAGCAATGAATGCAAGAACTATATCTACATGCAATATTTTGCTGGTGGAGGCTCTAAGTTTATGATTTTGCAAAAAGCTAGTTTTTTCCTACAACAAAGGAATAAATTTATTTACTACTCCCAAGTTGTACCCAATATTTGAGAATGTTCCTCCAACTCAAATCCCAATTAAACAAGTACCATCATTAAACCCAATTTAATTAATTAAAGAGTGATGAGATCACCAATAATATCCAATTCCAGATACACAAGATGTCCATAACCAGGCACACGGCTAACCATGATTAGTTTATACACTATGTAGAGGTTGCACACTTTTCCCCACAAGACTCGACCGCATCCAGAGACACAGTCTTTCTGAAGCATTAACTCTCTACTCTGGGCAGACCAGTACACCTACTTTCCCCTACATCTGCTAGTCCACCTCTTCGATAGCTCATACAACTTACTCAACTATGCCAGAGCCCATAATGGCTTGTGGCTGCACACGAAAGTTTCTAGGCATGAAATACCATATGATCCCTTTGAGCCTGGGTGGCGAACCGAGGAAAAATCACACGGGTACTCAGGGGTTTCACAAATGGACAAACACTGGATTCTCCAGGTGCCCAACCAATCCACCCAGATGTGTATTAAAGTTGCCACCTTAATGTTATCCAAAATTAATAACTCTCATAACTTCCATGTGCATCACGATTCAATCTCCGTCTGCGAGCGTGGCTAAGCAATAATAGAGCATAACGTATATTCCCGGGGTGATCAAAGGTATCAGGTTCCTACCTCAAATACTACAACCAAACCACATGTTCCCAATCCTACTCATGCAAATATTTGAGGGGCAAAACTAATGCATAGTAAAAACTGGGTATAGAAAAGTATGATCAAAGTGTAACTTGCCTTGTTGACGATCTGTAAACTCTAGGGATTCATAGTAACAATCTTCGCACTACGGGTAATCTAGCATAGACAAAAAGTAGCATACATAAGCAATCACTCAAACAAAACAAAGAGAAAACGAGAAAAGAATCCAATTAAAACTCAAAACAAGAAAATGGCTAAACTAAACAGAAAACAAAACCTAAGTGCATTATTTTCATGTGGATAGATCGTAACAGTAGGTACATGTGATTAGCTACGATTTGCAAAAAGAATCAACTCAGACGGAGTTACGAAACTCAAGATACAAACAAAACAAGACCGATTACTAATCTGAACTAAAATCAAATTTTAAATTTTCAAAATCATGTTCAAGTTGGTTTACTGGAAAGAAGAGATCGTTACGAAGATTTAGGCGTTGGTTTCATCTAATTTGGATAAACAAGCAAAAAGTTACGCTAGTTTTAAAATCAGGGCTAAATCGCGATAAAACTTATTCGCTGATAGGTCGCTGGCCCAAAATAAAACTAAAAAGAAAAATCTACAGAACGAACGTTCGCTAACAGAACTAAACAAACGAATTCGTTCGTTAAAACGATCTAACGGGTGAACATTCACTAACTAACTAGAAATAACAACTAAAAATACCGATCTAAATCTAAACCAATCTAATAAAATAAAACCGAGAAAAACCATATGATTTTATACTGGTTGATCGGAATTGACCTGCGACGGATTGGCTTTGGCTCCAGCGGCGGATCGGCGGGGCGAGGCGACGGCGGTGCGGGGCGGCAGCAGCAGCAGCTAGCAGCACCGTTGGCAGCGGCTTCTAGGCGGCACGGCGATGTGGAAGTCGATGGGGCCGGGGGGCTCCCTTTCAAAGAGGGGGAGAGGCGGCGGCGGGGTGGCTTGCGGGAGAGGGAGGCTCCCCGTGTCCAGGTCGGACACGGCGGCGGCGGTGTCGTGCGAACTCCGTACTCCGGTCCCGAGCCGGAGGGAGACGGTGGCGCGTAGCTGGGCTTGGCCTCGGCTGCGGCTGGGCCGGCCTAGTCGATGCGCACTAACTTTTTTTAAACGATTTCCGCGCAGAAGAAAATGCTAATAAAATATAAGAGAAATTCTAAAAATTCTAGAAACAGTTTTCACCGTCCCTACCTAATATTTGGGACATAATGAACATTCTTTTGGACTAAATGCAATTTTTCAAAATGCATGTTTTTCTCTAATTCAAATAAAATAGCAAATAAAATAACAATTTGATTTCAAAATTCTTCTCCAATATTTCTCTTCTGTTGAAGAAGTCATTTTATCTTCTCTCATTTATTTTTATTGTTGGAAATAATTGGAGATAAATTATTAAAATCAAATTGATTCTCTTTTCAAATTTGCAATAAATTCAAATATGATTTTTTTGTGAAACCTCCAACTCTTTCCTTGGGTCCTTGAGTTGCTTAAGATTTCTAGGATCACAACCAAATGCAAATAAAATATGATATGCATATGATGATCTATGTATAACAACCAAATTGAGAATTGGGATGTTACAAACCTACCCCCCTTAAGAGGAATCTCGCCCTCGAGATTCGGGTTGGTTAGCAAAAAGGTTTGGGTAGTCTTTGCGGAGGTCTTCTTCTCGCTCCTAGGTGGCTTCCTCCTCGGTATGATGGCTGCACTGAACTTTGCAAAACTTGATAACCTTGCTGCGAGTAACTCGGCTGGAAAACTCTAGAATCTTGACTAGCTTCTCTTCATAGGTCAGATCACTATCCAACTGAATTTCTTCCAGCGGCATTGTATCTCTCAAAGGAATGTCGGCCATCTCAACTGGGAAATGTGAAACACATCATGAACTCTTGAGAATCCTTCAGGCAATTTCAACTTGTAAGCAACTTCTCCCATGCGTTCCAAAACTCTGTATGGTCCCACAAAACGTGGAGCTAACTTTCCCTTGGCTCCAACTCGTTTAACTCTTCAAAGTGGGGACACACGAAGATATGCTCTGTCTCCGACTTCGTAGGTTACCTCCTTGTGTTTAGTATCTGCATAACTCTTCTGCCTGGATTGGGCTACCTTGAGTTTGTCTCGAATCAACTTAACCTTCTCCTCAGAATCTCTAATTAAGTCTAGTCTGAACAACTGCCGATCTCCAACTTCATCCCACGATAATGGTGTCTTGCACCTCCTTCCTTAGAAGGCTTCGAAAGGGGCCATCTTCAAACTGGCTTGATAACTGTTGTTATAGGAGAACTCTGCATAGGGTAAATTTTCATCCCAACTAGATCCATAATCTAGCGCACAAGCTCTCAACATGTCCTCTAGAATCTGATTGACTCTCTCGGTCTGTCCATCTGTCTATGGATGAAAGGCTGTACTAAACTCAAGCCTGGTACCGAAAGTTTCATGCAGCTGATTCCAAAACTTTGAAGTAAACTGTGTTCCCCTATCTGATACTATGGTCCTTGGAACTCCATGCAGACATAAGATCCTGGTCATGTATATCTTCGCCAACTTAGCACTCGTATAAGTTGTCTTCACCGGGATGAAATGGGCTACTTTCGTCAAGTGATCAACTACAACCCAAATAGAGTCATAGCTTGAACAAGTCTAGGGTAATCCAGCGATAGAATCCATGCCAAGTTTATCCCACTTCCATTCGGGTATCGGCAACGGCTGTAGCAGCCCTGCTGGTTTCTGATGCTCTTTCTTAACTCTCTAACATACATCGCATACGGCAACATACTTGGCAATATCCTTCTCCATTCCTGTCTACCAGAAACTTTCCTTCAAATCCAGATACATCTTGGTGTTGCCTGGGTGAATAGAGTAAGGCGAATCATGAGCCTCCTGAAGAATCAACTTCCTAATCTTAGGGTCATTAGGCATATAGATACGATCCTCAAACCATAAAGTGTCGTGCTCATCCTCACGAAATCCTTTAGCCTTTCCTTTACTCATCCTTTCCTTTATCTCAGCAATCTCCTTGTCCGTCTTCCGGGCTTCTCTGATCTTTCCCAAAAAAGTGGAATGAATTTCCAATGCTGCAACATAACCAATCGGAACTATCTCCAAGCGTAGCTCTCGAAGGTCGTCTGCTAACTCCTTAGGCAATCCTCCGGTTATGAGCGTGTTAACATAACTCTTGCGGCTCGACGCGTCTGCTACGACATTGGCCTTTCCTGGATGATAATGCAATCTCATGTCATAATCCTTTATGAGCTCCAACCATCTCCTTTGCCCGAGGTTTAACTCCTTCTGCGTGAAGATGTACTTCAAACTTTTATGATCCGTGTAAACATCACAACGGTTACCGATGACAAAATCTCTCCATGTCTTGAGTGCATGCACTACGGCTACTAACTCCAAATCATGTGTAGCATAATTCAACTCATGAGGTCAAAGCTATCGTGAGGCATATGAAACAACTCTTCCGTCCTGCATAAGCACACCTCCAAGTCCTCGACGTGAAGCATCGCAATACACTTGGAAATCCTTGCGTATATCAGGGAGAATCCACACTGGGGCTGTAACCCAAAGTTTCTTGAACTCTTGAAAACTAGACTCACAATCCTCAGTCCATTTAAAATTGGTGTCCTTCAATAACTCCGTCATGGGTTTCGCAATGTTGCAAAAATTCTCAATAAATCTTCGGTAATAACCTGCGAGTCCAAGAAAACTTCTGATCTCTCCCACTGAGGTGGGTGCCAACCATTTAGTGACGGAAGCAACCTTGGTAGGGTCTACTGCTACTCATTCTCCGGATATAACATGTCCGAGAAATCCAACTTCCGTCAACCAAAACTCACATTTGCTGAACTTGGCATACAACTAATGTTCCCTGAGCTTCTCAAGGACTAAACACAAATGTTCCTTATGCTCTTCTTCATTCTTCGAGTACACCAAAATGTCATCAATGAACACCACGACGAATTTATCCAAAAACTCCTTGAACACCTTGTTCATCATACTCATGAAATAGGCAGGGGCATTAGTCAAACCAAATGACATAACTGTATACTCGTGTAGCCCATACCTCGTGGTAAAAGCTGTCTTAGGTATATCCTGCTCTCGGATCTTCAATTGGTGATAACCTGATTGAATATCGATCTTGGAGAAAACTTTAGCTCCTTGCAGTTGGTCAAACAAATCATTGATCATTGGCAGAGGGTATTTGTTCTTGATTGTCACCTCATTGAACGCACGACAATCAACAATCATCCTCAAAGATCCATCCTTCTTCTCCACTAGAAGCACTGGGGCTCCCCAAGGTCATGAACTTGGTCGAATGTAACCTTTCTCCAGTAACTCCTTAATCTACTTCTTAATTTCTTCTAGATCATTTGCGGGCATCCGATACGGTTTCTTTGATATTGGTCTGGTGCCTGGCAATAACTAAATCAAAAACTCAATATCTCGATCTGGTGGCATTCCTGGTAACTCTTTCGGAAATACATTGGGATAATCCTTCACCATTGGTACTTCCTCCTGCACAACTCCCGATAAGGAATTCACCCGAGTCCTCCTCGGCGCATGCCTAGACACATACTTGATCCACTTTCCTTCTGGGGTGGTGAGAAGAATTGATTTACTGGCGCAATCGATGTTTCTCTCATACTTGGATAGCCAATCCATGCCTAGTATCACATCCAATCCTTGTGACTCTAGGACAATCGGGGCGGTGGGGAAAACATGTCTACCTATGGTTACTGGCAACTACTAGCATCCCCTACTAGCCATATACTCTGCTCTTGGGGAACTTACTAACATAGGTGACTTAAGGGCTACTGTTGGCAACTTATACTTATTCACAAATCCCCTTGATATGAATGAATGAGATGCACCAGTATCAAAAAGAACAAGTGTTGTAAATGCATTAATTAAAAACTTACCAACAACTGCGTCGGGCTGCTCCACAATCTCCTCCATGTTAACGTGGTTCACCTGACCTTTGGTGAAGGGGTTGGGATTCTTTGCATAACTTCCATTGCCATTTCCATTCTTTGCTTCAGGACATTCAGTGGCATAATGTCCGGTCTTCCCCACTTCAAACAAGTAATGTGACTCAGATCCCTCTTGGCTGGTATTGCGGGGTTGGAACGGTTCTGACTGTTGCTTCCTCCATTCCCATTGCCATTCTTAGGGCCACTGTGGTTGTGCAAACTTCCTCCATCGTGCGTATGCCCTCCATGATTATGGCCTCCATGGTTGTGAGTATGTCCTCCCGAGTACGGGGAATAGCGGGGCTTCTACTGAGCTCCAGAAGTGTACTTCCCCAGTCCATACTTCCTCTTGCGATTGTCAATCTATTGTTGCTTGCCTTCTATCATGAGGGCCCTGTCTACCATCTCCTGGTAGTTATTGAAGGCTACCACCATCAACTGCATGCTTAGCTCATCATTGAGTCCCTCAAGAAACTTCTCCTGCTTCACGGCATCTGTGGCCACATCATCTAGGGCATAGCGCACTAACTTGCTAACTCATCCACATATTGTCCATCTATATGACTCTCTTGGCGCAAGTTGTGAAACTCGCGCTTCTTCATGCCCATAGCTCCTGCTGAAACATGGGTGGTGCAGAAAGCCTGCTGAAAGTGATCCCATGTAATTGTATCAATGGGGTAAGTGGTGGTGAAGTTCTCCCAACAAGATGTTGCGGGTCCATCAAGCTAATGTGCGCTGAAACGCTCTCTATCTGCATCTGTGCATCCTGCAGTAGTCAGCTCTCTTCCAATCTTGTGGAGCCAATCATCTGCAACAATTGGCTCGGTGCTGCTAGAGAACACCGGTGGATTCAATCTCAGAAAACGGGCTAGGTTGTCAACAGGCGGTGGTGGCGGTGGGTTGTTGTTGTTGTTGTTGTTGTTGTTGTTGTTGTTGTTGTTGTTGTTGTTGTTGTCGTTGTTGTTGTTGTTTTTATTGTTGTTGTTGTTGTTGTTGTTGTTGTTGTTGTTGTTGTTGTTGTTGTTGTTGTTGTTGTTGCCTTGGTTCTGGTTCTGCACTAGCATCTGCATCAAGGCATTCTGCTGCTGGATCAACTGGGTGAGCTCCGGTGGGAACACGAATCCAGTGTCACGTCTCGGAGGCATCTGATGGGTTAGAGGGTGAGAAAACAGAATAGAATAAGGTCTAAGAGAGATTCACTGCCCATATGCACATGAGGCAAATACAATCAATTCACTTCATTCAATATCAACCAAGGTTCACACAACGGTCTAAACTACGACTAAAAATCGACCGAAACTAACTACTTGGAAGAATACTACTAGTAACATGGTGGCCGTCTAGAAATTTTGATCGGAGGAAGACACCATGATATATGCTCCAGCTTCGTCTATGTAGTCATCATCACTGTCATCATTTGCATCACTGTCCGTGTCGGTGTCGTCCAAGATGATGTAGTCCTCTGAACAGATCTCATTTTAAGGTTCTCGCTTATGGTTCTCGACGGGTAGCCCTAGCTTCCTCTTCAAATGTTCATGCTTCTCCAGTAGTACAACAATTTCTTCCTCATATCCATTGCGTGTATACTTGAGTGCCTCTTCTAGCTCAATATTCTTCTTCATCAGCTTCTTGATCTTCTTCATGTTGAAGCACAGTTTATTCTCGTATCAGCGAATGTGGTCACCCATCTCCTGAATGTAAGCTGCAATTGACCCATCCTTCCTGGTACGAATCATCTCCCATTCCTCGTCATGACGTCCACATATTTGATAAATGGTGTTTTCTAGCTCCTTGTGATACACCTCACATATGCGTCCAAAAGTGATGTGGGCTGCCATGCTCTTTCCCAAACTCCAACTTGGTGCATCCCAGTAGAAATCAATATTCTCCGTTGTTGGCTCAAATGTCTTCCCATGTACCCAAACCTTGATTTCCAGCGCTCCTCTTCCGGTAAAGTTGCAGAGAAAGTCCTAGTGAAGCTTGGTAGTCCGATGTTCAGGTACTTAGTTACTTCCTTCAACTGTCGTCCGAAAGGGGTGTCGTCATCCGGCTGAATGAACTTGTTCCTGAGGTCTGCCATCTATAGAGTAGAAATAGAGGAGAATTAGAAATGAGCAGAGAAGAGTAATCATGTGGCTTATCCTAGTGGTCGCGTCCTACAGTTAGTGTGTGGTCTGATACCATCTTGTAGCGACCATGATCCCAATGGACCGAAGTCTCTGTGCTTAAGTGTCATCCCTGGATTAGTAATGCTGACACACACAGTACTCGAGGAATTATAACGGAGTACAATCACACATTTATTACATCGAGTCCTCATAAAGAGTATGATTACACAAAAATAATATGGCTGAAGGCCATCTAAACTAAATAGTTGTGGAAGCTTCGAAGGAAAATGAGTCCATCAACTCCAACGGCATAGCTGAGTGCACGACAACGACCTATCGCACCTTATTCGTCGTCTGAGTAGTCTGCAACATGAGGCGTTACAACCGTGTAGGTCAGCACATTGAATATGCTGGCAGAGTTACACAGTAAAGCAATGAATGCAAGAACTGTATCTACATGCAATATTTGGCTGGTGGAGGCTCTAAGTTTATGATTTTGCATAAAGCTAGTTTTTTCCTAGAACAAAGGAATAAATTTATTTACTACTCCCAAGTTGTACCAAATATTTGAGAAGGTTCCTCCAACTCAAATCCCAATTAAACAAGTATCATCATTAAACCTAATTTAATTAATTAAAGAGTGATGAGATCAACAATAATATCCAATTCCAGATAAGATGTCCATAACCGGGGACACGGCTAACCATGATTAGTTTATACACTCTGTAGAGGTTACACACTTTTCCCCACAAGACTCAACCGCATCCATGATCGGAAGATCGATACATAGTCTTTCTGAAGTATTAACTCTCTACTCCAAGCAGACCGGTACACCTAATTTCCCCTACATCTACTAGTCCACCTCTTCGAGAGCTCATACAACTTACTCAACTATGCCAGAGCCCATAATGGCTTGTGACTGCACACAGAAGTTTCTAGGCATGAAATATCATATGATCCCTTTGAGCCTGAGTGGCGAACCGAGGAAAAATCACACGGGTACTACGGGATTTCCCAAATGGACAAACACCGGATTCTCCAGGTACCCCAACCAATCCACCCAGATGTGCATTAAAGTTGCCACCTTAATGTTATCCAAAATTAATGACTCTCATAACTTCCATGTGTATCACAATCCAATCCACGTCTACGAGCATGGCTAAGAAATAATAGAGCATAACGTATATTCCTAGGGTGATCAAAGGTATTAGGTTCCTACCTCAAATACTACAACAAAACCACATGTTTCCAATCCTACTCATGCAAATATTTGAGGGGCAAAACTAATTCATAGTAAAAACTGGGTATAGAAAAGTATGATCAAAGTGTAACTTGCCTTGTTGATGATCTGTAAACTCTAGGGATTCGTAGTAACGAGCTTCGCACTCCGGGTAATCTAGCGTAGACAAACAGTAGCATACATAAGCAATCACTCAAACGAAACAAAGAGAAAAAAGAAAAGAATCCAAATAAAACTCAAAACAAGCAAACGACTAAACTAAACAGTAGGTACATGTACTTAGCTACGCTTTGCAAAAAGAATCAACTCAAACTGAGTTATGAAACTCAAGATACAAACGAAACAAGATTGATTACTAATATGAACTAAACTCAAATTTTAAATTGTCAAAATCATGTTCAAGTTGGTTTACTGGAAAGAAGAGATCGTTACGAAGATTTAGGCGTTGGTTTCATCTAATTTGGATAAACGAGGAAAAAGTTACGCTAGTTTTAAGATCAGGGCTAAATCGCGAGAAAACTTATTCGCGGATAGGTCCCTAGCCGAAAAAAATAAAAAGAAAAAACTACAGAACGAACGTTCGCTAATAAAACTAAACGAACGAATTTGTTTGTTAAAATGATCTAATGGGTGAACATTCACTAACTAACTAAAAATAAAAACGTAAAACCGATCTACAAAAATAAAACCGAGAAAACCGAACGGTTTTATACCGGTTGACCAGAATTGACTGGCGGCGGATCGGCGGGGCGAGGCAACAGCGGCGCGGCAGTAGCAGCAGCTAGCAGCGGCGGCGGCTTCTAGGCGGCGCGGCGATGTGGAGGTCGAGTGGGCCAGGGGGCTCCCTTTAAAGAGGGGAAGAGGCGGCGTCAGGGTAGCTTGCGGGAGGGGGCCACTCCCCGTGTCCAGGTCGGACACGGCGGCGGTGGCGTCGTGCAAACTCGGGACTCTGTTCCCGAGCCAGAGGGAGACGGTGGCACGCGGCTGGGCTTGGCCTCGGCTGCGGCTAGACCGACCCAGTCGGCGCGCACTAACTTTTTTTTCTAAAATGATTTCCGTACAGAAGAAAACCCTAATAAATATAAAAAAATTCTAAAAATTCCAAAAACAATTTTAACCGTCCCTACCTAATATTTGGGACATAATGAACATTTTTTGGACTAAATGCAATTTTTCAAAATGCATGTTTTTCTCTAATTCAAATAAAATAGCAAAAAAACTACAAATAAAATAATAATTTGATTTCAAAATTTCTTCTCCAATATTTCTCTTCTATTGAAGAAGTCACTTTATCTTCTCTCATTTATTTTTATTGTTGGAAATAATTGGACAGAAATTATAAAAATCAAATTGATACTCTTTTCAAATTTGAAATAAATTCAAATTTTAATTTTTTTGAAACCCCCAACTCTCTCATTGGTTCCTTGAGTTGCTTAAGATTTCTAGGATCACAACCAAATGCAAATAAAATATGATATGCATATGATGATCTATGTATAACATCCAAATTGAAAATTGTGATGTTACAGGCATGCTCACGTATAGTATAGCAACTACTACTATAGCAAGTAAACGGGAGAGATAGATATTAAAAAATTCTGGCATGCTCACGTTAGTAGTAGTATTAGCAACGTGCAGCGGTACAACACCGGAAAGGCGCGTATTTCTCTTTTTCTCAAATTAGAGAACTGCAAGTAAAACAAAATTATGAATGTGATAAATGTTGGGTCTTAATATCTTTTACCTTTCACTTAATAGATCCATTTTATAAATGTTGTTGTCAGGACCCCGACTCAAAGCCACAACGATCTAGCATGTAACACCTCATATCACTTTGTGGCCTCACGCACGGTATTCCCATGGGTGTCGCCTTACCTTGCCGGGGACCGTTTGTGCCTTTTGGCACATGTATATGATAGTGTCGCTAGCATCCATATGACAAGGAGCCCGGGCTGACATGGCTAGTCGTGAACCCAAAGTGGCACTAACTTACAGGGACATGCATACGTGACCCAGCAATGAACATGTCGGTCATCAGTGAGTGAATCCGGGCTGTAGCACTGGGCTAGCAGGACTCCGGCAAACCGGGCTGTAGCAGGCTAACAGGACTCTGATAGACACCGCATGACATTTTCCCGAAGGGACAGACACAGGAACAAAGAAGGACACATGTCGGCCAACCTAAGTGTTCCGGAGCAGTAGCCAGCTAGCAAGGCTCAGTGGAAGCACTAGGAGACATTTCCCGGTAAGAGAGGCTACCAAGGATAAACAACTAGATAGTCATATCCCACACATACCAAGCATTTCAATAACATACACACAATATGCTCGATATATGCAAATACAACATGGCAAGACAACATGACTCTACAACTCGAGTATTTATTCAATAGGCTCCGAGGAGCAAGATATTACAAACATGGATCTCATGACCCAACATTCAGAGCATACAAGTCAAAGCACATACGGAAGCTCAACATGTCTGAGTGAAGGAAATATGCCCTAGAGGCAATAATAATGTTATTATTTATTTCCTTATTTCATGATAAATATTTATTATTCATGCTAGAATTGTATTAATCGGAAACATAATACATGTGTGAATACATAGACAAACATAGTGTCACTAGTATGCCTGTACTTGACTAGCTTGTTAATCAAAGATGGTTGTGTTTCCTAGCCATAGACATGAGTTGTCATTTGATTAACGAGATCACATCATTACAAGAATGATGTGACTGACTTGACCCATTCCGTTAGCTCAACACTTGATCGTTTAGTATGTTGTTATTGCTTTCTTCATGACTTATACATGTTCCTATGACTATGAGATTATGCAACTCCCATTTACTGGAGGAACACTTTGTGTGCTACCAAACGTCACAACGTAACTGGGTGATGATAAAGGAGCTCTACAGGTGTATACAAAGGTACATGTTGAGTTGGCGTATTTCGAGATTAGGATTTGTCACTCCGATTGTCGGAGAGGTATCTCTGAGTCCTCTCGGTAATACACATCACTATAAGCCTTGCAAGCAATGTAGCTAATGAGTTAGTTGCGGATTGATGCATTACGTAACGAGATTGAACTAGGTATTGAGATACCGACGATCAAATCTCGGGCAAATAACATACCGATGACAAAGGGAACAACTTATGTTATTATGCGGTTTGACCGATAAAGATCTTCGTAGAATATATAGGAGCCAACATGAGAATCCAGGTTCCGCTATTGCTTATTGACCGGAAATGTGTCTCGGTCATGTCTACATAGTTCTCGAACACGTAGGGTCCGCACGCTTAAGGTTTCGATGACAGTTATATTATGAGTTTATGTGTTTTGATGTACCGAAGAAGTTCGAAGTCCCGGATGAGATCGGGGACATGATGAGGAGTCTCGAAATGGTCGAGACATAAAGATCGATATATTGGACGACTATATTCGGACATCGGAAAGGTTCTGAGTGATTCGGATATTTTTGGGGGTAGCAGGGAGTTACGGGAATACGAGGAAGAAGCAATGGGCCTCATGGGCCAAGTGGTGGAGGAGAGGAGGCAGGGTGCGCGGCCCCCCTAGCCCAAACCGAATTGGACTAGGGGGGCGGGCCCCCTTTCCTCCTTTTCCTCCCTCTCCTTCCTTCTCCATCTCCTTCCCTTCCTTCCCCTCTCCTACTTGGACTAGGAAAGAGGGGGGAATCCTACTTGGAGTAGGATTGCCCCTCTTGGGCGCGCCTCCTCCCCTTGGTCAGCCCTCTCCTCCTCCCCCCTTTATATACGGAGGAGGGGGCACCCCATAGACACAACAATTGATCTCTTGATCTCTTAGCCATGTGCGGTGCCCCCCTCCACCATAGTCCTCCTCGATAATATTGTAGCGGTGCTTAGGTGAAGCCCTGTGACGGTAGAACATCAAGATCGTCACCACACCGTCGTGCTGACGGAACTCTTCCCCGACATTCTGCTGGATCAGAGTACGGGGATCTTCATCGAGCTGAATGTGTGCTAGAACTCAGAGGTGCCGTAGTTTTGGTGTTTGATCGGTTGGGCCGTGAAGACGTACGACTACATCAACCGCGCTGTTCTAACGCTTCCGCTTTCGGTCTACGAGGGTATGTGGACAACACTCTCCCCTCTCATTGCTATGCATCACCATGATCTTGCGTGTGCGTAGGATTTTTTTTGAAATTACTACTTTACCCAACACTGAGTACAGACATCTACAAATGAAAAAGGCTAAGAAGCCTGACTATCTACCAGATCCTATCGAGGGCAAAAGATTGTAGCTGAGGTAACAAGCTACGTGGGACTACTAGTGAGACGGAAGTCTCTCTGCAATAACATAAAATAGGAAAACGTGAGTACAAATGTAGCCAGCAAGACTTACATCAGAACTAACTACATATGCATCAGATCAACAAAGAGGATGGTGGGGTTTAACAGCAGCAAGCCAGTTTTGACTCGGTGCCTATCCTGAAATACGACTGCAAGCAACTCTTTGAGGTGGCGCACACGAGTCCACATATTCACCATATCAATTCACCACTATGGATCCGCTCCCGTCTCTCTACGAGAACGCCATCCATAGCACTCACGCTTATCTTGCGTATTTTAGAGTATCCACTTTCACTTGTCTATGAACTGTTATAGGCAACGCAGAAGTCCTTTACCGTGGACGCGACTAATCGAATAGATTATTTATAACCCTGCAGGTGTGTACTTCTTCATACATGTTTCCACCACTTAGCGTCTGCACACGACATGTCCTCGGCAGACTTCAAGCAAAAGCCGACGTGGGTGTAGACCACGACCTACCTAAACACTCAAGTCTCTAGTCCAGGTTTATCGCCTATTCAGGTTCCATCCACAGGGAGTCCGGCTGAGGTTTCCACATACGGCCCCGAACGATGTGTACAGGGTTCCACGACACCAAACAGGCGCTCAGCATACCCGGCCATGTGCCTACCGCATCACAGCCCACCCCTCAGGTCAGCGCTGCGCACGGCCTCTAGCATTCTACAAACACCAGAAACTACTTGCAACTCCTGGACAGAGGACTAGGGTGGTTAAGAAGTCGAGCGGGGTCATATTTCGGGGCCCAATGCATGGTAGTAGCTGTATCATGGATCACAAACACAGAACTCAGTTCCTGAGGATGGCTTCAATGAGATAACCACCATGTACTCCTACATGGCCTCTCATCACTACCTTTACCAAATCGTGTTCACACACTTAGCTCACACACAGTCGGACATGTTCACCACTATTCCAATTCATCCCCGATGAATCAGACCTAACACAACTCTAAGCATAGCAGGAATGACAAACAAGTATGAATGAGTAGGCACATCAGGGCTCAAACAACTCCTACTCATGCTAGTGGGTTTCATCTATTTACTGTGGCAATGATAGGTCATGCAGAGGATAAAGGGGTTCAGCTACCGCGGCAAGTAACAGATGAATCTTTGTTGTCCTAATGCAGTAAAAGAGAGCAGGAGCGAGAGAGTGGGATTGTATCGGAATGAACAAGGGGGTTTTGCTTGCCTGACAGAGTGGTAGTGGGATACAGCCCTTCAGTTGGGTACTCGTGAATATCCTCGGAGGCAGAACCTACCACGAAGAACACATCGAAACACAATCATCACATGGAAATATGCAACAATATGATGCATGCAATGACATGGCAAAATGAGTGTGTTTTGGCTAATGCAACTTAGAACAGATTGGTTTGAGTCCATTTGAACCAAGGATTCAAATGCAAACCCAAAATATGAAATCATGTTAGTGCATTAACTTGTTTCATGTAAACAGCAAGGTTAAAGTGTTCTGACATGCATGAGACCAGTACAGATGGAAATATTGGATTTTTCTGATCAAATTTCATATATAAATCTTTGCATTTGGAGTTACAAATTAATTTCTATGATTTTTAGAAGTTAGCACTATTTTTAGGAATTTCCTGAATAAACTTAAATCCAGAAAATGCTTTACTGCATCAGCATTGCATCTCTCTAACGTCAGCAGGTCAACAGGTGTTAGTCCGGGTCAAACCTGACGTGTGAGATCCACACGTCAGTGTAACAGGGCAGGAACAGAGGCTGACTAGTGGGGCGAGGTCAATGCTGACTGGGCAGGTCAAACCTGGCAGCCAGGGCCCGCTGGACTTAATCTAATCCTAATCAGAAACTAATCCAGGTTAATTAAGGGCAGTGGGGCCCGTCTGTAAGTGGGTCAAGGGTTAGTTAGCGGGGTGATTAGTCGCTAATGGCTTAGCCACGACAGCACGCCGGCGGTTAGATGACGGCGATGACCCAGGGCGGCGGTGGCTCGCCGGAGTGGCGCTAAGGGCTGCGGTTGGGCGCACGAAGAGTACCAGGAGGTAGCCCATCCCCGCGCGTAACCAGGGGAATCAGCGGAAGGGCATCGGGTGGCCGGAGTTCGCCAGAGTGGAGCCCGCGGCGGCTGCCGGAGCTCGGGGCTGGTGCGAGTTGGCGCTAGGGGGGACGGTAGGTCGAACGGGTGGGTGCGCCCGGCTCCTGGGAGCGTGCTGAGCACAGCTGTGTGCTCGGCTTCGAGCTACTGTGGCTCTAGCCACACCGGCGGCGAGGCGTGGCGGCGGCGAGCTTCGGCCGCGGTGGTCTGCGGGGGCTAGAGGAGGAAAACGATGGAGGGGAGAGAGGGATCCGGTAGAGGAGCTCATGGGAAGGTCGATGAGTAGCTCAGCGTGCTTGGGAACGCTAAGAGGTCGGTGAATCGAGCGACAGTCTTCGTCGGAGCATACGAGGAAGATGGCGATGGTGACGATGCTGCAGGGCATCCGCAGGCACGTTCTTCGGCTTGGTGCTTCACGACATCGAGGCGGAGCTAGAGGTCACAGCCACGGGCCAAGGGGACAGCGATGGGCATGGTGCTTTGCGGCGGCGGGCACCGGCTGGTTTGGGCAGCCATGAGGGAGAGAGATCAGAGGAGAGGAGGGCCATGGGGGGGTGAGAGGGGTAAGGGGTCTGCCATCTCGCTGGCATGGCTGGAAGGGGCGGGGCGCCGTGTTGGAGCAGGAGGTGGCCGTGGTCGTGCGCTGTTGCTGGCACGCAGCTGCTTCAGGGCGAGGGGGTTGAAGATGACTGGCAGGGGCCAGTGGGCTGGGACTCGGCTGGGCTGCAGTGGGGCGCCAGGTAAGTGCAGGTAGGTTTTTTGTCCTTTTTCTATTGTTTCGGTTTTCTATTTATTTCCTCTCTATTTTGATTTAGTTTTAGAACTAAATCATTTTATTAAATTCTGAACATAAATATGGGCACTAACTGAATTAATCCAGAGGCCCCCAAGTGATTTCAGAATAATTTGGAGAATTTAAGATATTTATAGAATTCAAATGCCCCAATCCAAATATAATATGGGTTAATTCAAAAATCCATAAATGGCCAACAAATATTCTAATGATTTTTGGCATAGGTTTCCACCTTGATCAAAAATCATGAGCATTTTTAAAGGGCATTTTGGGTTCTTGAAAAAGATTTTATTTGATCCTATTGAATTCTTTCTGGTGCTAGCGTTTGATCAATCCCCATTTCAACTTTAAATCAAATTTAAACATGATGCATGGAGATTATGCAATGACAGGCAAGACTAAGCTAGGGCTGTGACAACTCACCCCCACTAAACAAGAATCTCGTATCGAGATTCAAGCATAGGGTAAGATGAAGGGAGGATGCAATTAACACAATCTTCACGATCCAGGTTGCACTTCAAAAGGGCGTTGGCTCAATCACCATCATCGTCTCGTCGTCTTGCTCTGAGAACTCCAACTAACATGACAGCGAGAGGAAAGGAAAAACTCTTAGAGGGATCGATATTCTCGAAGATCGAACAACTCAGGATCAACTCACGGAGTGAGACATTAAAACATCTCGCGAACTGAGACACAAACCAAACATCCAAATGAATGAAGTGAAACAGATGACAAAGGTTCACTAGGTAGGAACCAATTCCACACCTAAGAAGGTGGTAAACCGTTGTCAACGTAGCGAGGAGTTGAGTTGCCATGATACCATAATGAGACATGTTAGAGGAGGCGACTCGTAGAGTTATTACCTTCAGTGGCAAAAAAGAATTACTTTTGATATAGAGATCATTGAGACTGTTTATACTAGCCTAAGGCAATTCACCAACAATCGTTTGGCGGGGTACGAAGGAATGGCATACCCAGACTAGGATGGATGATGTGGATTACCTTGTTGAAGACAAAGCTAGAGATGATTTTTCTTATCATCGGAAATGGATGGAACCCATGGTAGGACCACAATAGCAGTGACAGGATGGGGACAAAATGCCAATGCTGGGAATGATTCTAGTAACTGGGGAGAAGTTCAACAGTAGAGACTGATTCCACTGTTGGAGTGGTTATAGCATAACCAAAAAAACTGGGAGCAATCCCAGTTAGTGCCGGTGATAAAACCTAGTGCTTGTGTGTGCTCTCAAGAACTTGAGCATTTCCATACTCATCAAGGTTTTACCAACATCCATGTCAAGGATCCTGGCAACACAACATACTACCATGATGAATAGTGATGGACGATGCGGATAAAAGGAAGATAACACCTTCTCATATTTCACCTTAGCAGAGCCAAGGAAACAAAATCTGGATGATCGACCGAGACACATTTAGCACTTCGCTTCTAATGTTCTCCTTGATGTGCTAGCGTAATCCATTCATAGATATGGTTTGATATCTAGAACATCAAGTAAAAGGTCAGACTTTGGGAACTCAAAAATCCATAAGGGTCAACTAGAAAGTAAATCCCACGAAATCCTTATGGGGAGGTGCCCAACTTCCTCAAATAAGATACTACAATAGTAGGTCTTCCAGTTGGGTGTGTTGGCCATGACATCCACTTTACCGGTTATGATGAGACCAAAATTATAGTTCTTGGGAAATGTTTCAACCATCATATCAGCCTGAGATTCAGATCTAGTTGGTGCCAAAATATTCCAGACTCATCAAGCCTAGAAACAAAGAATAATAGTTTGCAACAGAAATCGACGAGATGACGTTGCGAGAGTCTCGGGAAATGACCTACGATAGGAGGCTCCAAAACATGAGCTGGTTCCTCTACAAACATGTGAGCACGTTGTCCCAAACAAGCATGATCACATGGTAGTGTTACAATGAAAACTACTGAGTTCTGGCTGGGAACCATCATCGAGGATAACGGAATCTTGTACAAATCCGTCTGGTACCTTCAGGACTAGCACTTAGAACTTATTATCCTTGAACAAATCAATCAGTGGATTGGTGTCCTAGGAATACATATAGAATGAAGATGATCAGTCTAACAGACCACGAAATACTTCACACATGCATAGCTGACTTGGGATGGTTCCAGAGGAGGTAAAAACATGCTTCCTCGAATTTACGGTGGCAACTTGGATCAAATGCACATGAATTAGAGGAAGTCACTTCTTTCATCCAAACATATACCTCACGAACGGTCTTGAAGATAATGCTTATAAAAGTTCCCAATAAAAGCTAGATGTTCAACATGGATCATGGAAAAGATAACAATGTTGTTGATGGGATCAACAACAATTCATCTAGGTTTCCATATAAGTGGAGTTTCAAAATTGCGTGAACAAGGTGATAGCATTGGTCAGACCCAAAAGATATAATGGTGTATGCTCGAGGAAACAACCACGAGTAAGACAACATTATGAATATCATTGGTTCTGATTTGATTTGATGATAACCCATACTCAAATCAAGGATTGGATAAGATGATATGTCCATTAACTGATCACGAGGGTCAATCGATGAAAATACCACCTTTCTTCAACACACATAAAGGATATCCCTTAAAATGAACTGAGTCAGGTAAGCTTTTATCTTCCAGTTCTCCAAGTTGTTGTTTAGCTTAACCAAATAGCTCAGGGTATCCGTCATAGATTCTTGGACAAAGGGTGGTTTATGAGAAACCAACTTGATCACGAGCTTAACATAGCGGTCAAGTGACAACCTGGTGATACTTTCGAGAAGACATTCAGAAAATCACGAACCACCGACATGTTACTAAGCTCGAGAACAATCTTGCTTTTCAGGGCAAGACGATATGATCAACAGAGCAAGGGATTGACACAATCCTAACTCATTGATCGGAGGGTGCACCGGAAATAAGGACTACGTAGCATGATCAATCTTAGAATGATGATTCCATAAGCAACACACTAAGAATGATATTTTCGTCCATTAACCACTAAGCAACATGGTTGCTAGGGGTATTGATTTCACACATCATGATCAACTTGTTGGCATTCTGGTTACAACAACACGGGGACCGAGAAATGAATAATGATGGCGAGAAGTATCACTGCGTCAAGAATTCACAAGAGCTGGTGCAATTCTCATGAAAATCCTGACATAAAGGGAGTAATACTCCAGGGTAGAACAGAATCAAAAGCTGGATTGGCATTTTGATCTGCGAAATACAACTACTTTGACCCAATCCCGGATATGGAAGAGGTACTGGAGTTTGTTTCTCCTAGTCATTCCGGGATAGAATGGCTTGACGGACCACAAGAGTAATAGGCATCAATGAACAAATGCACGCATACCCTTGACTATCAATGGATAGACGAAGGTCAAAAGACAACTAAAGAGGGATAACTCAAAGGAATGTACGATTTTCCGAGTTGTGGATGCATGGATTAGCATGTCGAACGAGTTCAACATATTTTTTCGGATAACCCATGCAGATAGATAGAATTGGCAGAGTAACATCATAAAATCGAGAACTTGTCAAGAGCACTCTGGTTGTGATCTTTCGGTTCAGCGAGGAACTTCTGCAATAAACAGTTCATGATATTTGGAAGAAGAATATACCATGAACCTCGAGGACTAATGCAAAGGTTACTAATATCCTAAAGGAACTAGCAAACACTATCAACATGAAGTAGGGTATATCATGGGCTTCAAAACCCAGGAATAAAATACCTACCACTAAGTGGCATCGGGGGATGCCTTCGAGAATAAAGACCAGAACCATCACACTGGGAACACAAAGCATGGCAGGGTTACTAGGTGATACTCTAGACACCTAGGGTCATAATAATAACTCCAACATAAATGCCGAGGCAATGAAGTACCTGAACACACTAGTTAGTGTGGTTGATCTTGCAGAAGGAGCTTCGGAACGGTAAGAAGGGATTTGCAAATGCATCAGATTATTTAGAGACCTAGGATGACTCGGACAGCATAACGGCTGTAAATGCTCGAAAAGGTTTGAGACATCTTGAAAAGTGGTGGCATAACCACTCAGAAGCACAATATCAAGGTTCTAGGATCAATTATGAATACACGGAAGTAGTAGGAACTGAACTAAGGCCTAAAACCACCAATCCTACAAGTCTACGGATTGGTAACACGTGATCTTGATAGAAATAAGAGATAGCCTTGTTCCTTAACCCCGTAGGAAAGATAAGATGACTCAGATCAGAAGGCATAGGGTATAAGGAGTAAAAAGAGCCTTACGTTCCATCCCACAATCAATTCCCTTATGTAACTAAAGAATTTCTAGACTCAACTTCGACCAGTTTGGCTTGGCAATCCTATAGGCAGTCAGGCTCTGATACGAAAGCTGTCAAGACCCCGACTCAAAGCCACACCGATCTAGCATGTAACACCTCATATCACTTCGCGGCCTCACGCACGGTATTCACACGGGTGTCGCCTTACCATGCCCAGGACTGTTTGCACCTTTTGGCACACGTATATGATAGTGTCACTACCATCCATTTGACTAGGAGCCCGGGCTGACATTGCTAGTCTTGAACCCAAAGTGGCACTAACTTACAGGGACAGGCATACATGACCCAGCAGCGAACGTGTCGGTCATCAGTGAGTGAATCCGGGCTGTAGCAACTGGGCTAGCAGGACTCCGGTAAACCGGGCTGTAGCAGGCTAACAGGACTCCAATAGACACCGCATGACATTTTCCCGAAGGGACAGACACAGGAACAAAGAAGGACACATGTCGGCCAACCTAAGTGTTCCGGAGCAGTAGCCAGCTACCAAGGCTCAGTGGAAGCACTAGGAGACATTTCCCGGTAAGAGAGGCTACCAAGGATAAACAACTAGATAGTCATATCCCACACATACCAAGCATTTCAATAACATACACACAATATGCTCCATATGTGCAAATACAACATGGCATCACAACATGACTCTACAACTCGAGTATTTATTCAATAGTCTCCGAGGAGCGAGATATTACAAACATGGGTCTCATGACCCAACATTCAGAGCATACAAGTCAAAGCACATGCGGAAGCTCAACATGTCTGAGTGAAGGAAATATGCCCTAGAGGCAATAATAAAGTTATTATTTATTTCCTTATTTCATGATAAATGTTTATTATTCATGCTAGAATTGTATTAACCGAAAACATAATACATGTGTGAATACATAGACAAACATAGTGTCACTACTATGCCTAAACACTCAAGTCTCTAGTCCAGGTTTATCGCCTATTCAGGTTCCATCCGCAGGGAGTCCGGCCGAGGTTTCCACATACGACCCCGAACGATGTGTACAGGGTTCCGCGACACCAAATGGGCGTCCGGCATACCCGGCCACGTGCCTACCACATCACAGCCCACCCCTCGGGTCAGCGATGTGCACGGCCTCCAGCATACTACAAACACCAGAAACTACTTCCAACTTTTGGACAGAGGACAAGGGTGGTTAAGAAGTTGAGCGGGGTCATATCTCAGGGCCCAATGCATGGTAGTAGCTGAATCATGGATCACAAACACAGAACTCAGTTCCTGAGGACGACTTCAATGAGACAACCCATCATGTACTCCTACATGGCCTCTCACCGCTACCTTTACCAAATCGTGTTCACACACAATAGGACATGCTCACCACTGTTCCAATTCATCCCTGATGAATCAGACCTGACACAACTCTAAGCATAGTAGGCATAACAAACAAGCATGAATGAGTAGGCACATCAGGGCTCAAACAACTCCTACTCATGCTAGTGGGTTTCATCTATTTACTATGGCAATGACAGGTCATGCAGAGGATAAAGGGGTTCAGCTACCGCAACAAGTAACAGACGAATCGTTGTTGTCCTAATGCAGTAAAAGAGAGCAGGAGCGAGAGAGTGGGATTATATCGGAATAAACAAGGGGTTTTTCTTGCCTAACAGAGTGGTAGTGGGATACTGCCCTTCTGTTGGATACTCGTGAATATCCTCGGAGGGAGAACCTACCATGAAGAACACATCAAAACACAATCATCACATGGCAATATGCAACAATATGATGCATGCAATGACATGGCAAAATGAGTGTGTTTTGGCTAATGCAGCTTAGAACAAATTGGTTTGAGTCCATTTGAACCAATGATTCAAATGCAAACCCAAAATATGAAGTCATGTTAGTGCATTAACTTGTTTCATGTAAACAGCAAGGTTAATCTGTTCTGACATGCATGAGACCAGTACAGATGGAAAGATTGGATTTTTCTGATCAAATTTCATATATAAATCTATGCATTTGGAGTTATAGATTAATTTCTATGATTTTTAGAAGTTAGCACTATTTTCAGGAATTTCCTGAATAAACTTAAATCCATAAAATGCTTTACTGCGTCAGCGTTGCATCACTGTGACGTTAGCAGGTCAACAGGTGCTGGTCCGGGTCAAACCAGACATGTGGGGTCCACACGTCAGTGTAACAGGGCAGGAACAGAGGCTGACTAGTGGGGCCTGGTCAATGCTGACTGGGCATGTCAAACCTGGCAGCCAGGGCCCATTGGAGTTAATCTAATCCTAATCACAAACTAATCCCGGTTAATTAAGGGTAGTGGGGCCCGTCTGTAAGTGGGTCAAGGGTTAGTTAGTGGGGTGATTAGTCGCTAATGGCTTAGCCACGTCAGCACGCCGGCGGTTAGACAACGGCGATGACCCAGGGCGCCGGTGGCTCGCCAGAGTGGCGCTAAGGGCTGCGGTTGGACGCGCGAAGAGTACCAGGAGGTAGCCCATGCCCGCGCGCAACCAGGGGAATCGGCGGGAGGGCGTCGGGTGGCTGGAGTTTGCCGGAGTGGAGCCTGCGGCAGCTGCCGGAGCTCGGGGCCCGTGTGGGTTGGCGCTAGGGGGGGCGGTAGGTCGAACGGGTGGGCGCGCTCGGCTCCCGGGAGCGTGCTAAGCACAGCGGTGTGCTCGGCTTCGAGCTACTGTGGCTCTAGCCACGCCGGCGGCAAGGCGCGGTGGCGGCGACCTTCGGCCGCGGTGGTCTACGGAGGCTAGAGGAGGAAAATGACAAAGGGGAGAGAGGGATCCGGTAGAGGAGCTCACAGGAAGGTCGATGAGTAGCTCAGCGTGCTCGGGGATGCTCGAAGGTTGGCGAATCGAGCGACGGCGTTCGTCGGAGCAGACGAGGAAGATGGCGATGATGACGACGCTGCAGGGCATCCGCGGGTGCGTTCTTCGGCTTGGTGCTTCACGACATCGAGGCGGAGCTAGAGGTCACAACCACGGGGCAAGGGGACGGCGGTGGGCGCGATGCTTTGCGGCGGCTGGCACCGGCTGGTTTGGGCGGCCGTGAGGGAGAGAGAGCGGAGGATAGGAGGGCCACGGGGGGTGGGGGAGTGAGAGGGGTCAGGGGTCTGCCGTCTCGCTGGCACGGCTGGAAGGGGCGGGGCGCCGCGCTGGAGCAGGAGGTGGTCGTGGTCGTGCGCTGCTGCTGGCACGCAACTGCTTCGGGGCGAGGGGGTTGAAGATGACTGCCAGGGGCCAGTGGGTTGGGCCTCTGCTGGGCTGCGGTGGGGCGCCAGGTAAGTGCAGGTAGGTTTTCTGTCCTTTTTCTATTGTTTTAGTTTTCTATTTATTTCCTCTTTGATTTGATTTAGTTTTAGAACTAAATCATTTTATTAAATTCTGAACATAAATATGGGCACTAACTGAATTAATCCAGAGGCCCCCAAGTAATTTCAAAATAATTTGGAGCATTTAAAATATTTATAGAATTCAAATGCCCCAATTCAAATATAATATGGGTTAATTCAAAAATCAATAAATGGCCAACAAATATGCTAATGATTTTTGGCAGAGGTTTCCACCTTGATCAAAAACCATGAGCATTTTTAAAGGGCATTTTGGGTTCTTGAAAAAGATTTTATTTGATCCTATTGAATTCTTTCTGGTGCTAGGGTTTGATCAATCCCCATTTCAACTTTAAATCAAATTTAAACATGATGCATGGAGATTAGCAATGATAGGCAAGACTAAGCTAGGGCTGTGACAGTTATGACATGGTTTTCCTTTGTTTTTATTAAAAAGTTTTGTATATTTGAACCGAACTAACATATGGAGTTGTTGTTCAAATAATCATCTAATGTATAATGATAAATAAGAGACTTAATACTCTCTGCACTGCCCAATCTATAAATCAATGATGCATCAGTACATTTGTACTTATGTTCTCAATGTGGATAATTAATTAATAAAGTAATGAGTTGCATGAGTCTCCATGTTTATGCATGTTTAGGATCTTACTTGAAGCAAATAAGTTAATGAATACCAAATAAAAATATTTTTATGTTGAGCAGTTGTCTTCAAGATATAACATTTCACGACATGTGCATAACACGTGCCATTTACTAGTAGAGATATATCTCCTGCATGGTCCACAACGAAAATGTGTTAGACTGGTTAGCGTCGGATGCTCGCAACGCGATGAACTAAGTTTGAATTCTATATTTAACTTTAAATTTTTATATTATATATTATTTAATATATACTTCTTTCGCTACAGTACTGATATTGGAACCCACAGAGTACTTAGAATACACCATTAAGGATGAATTTGTTTCTCCTCGATGATGGTGGCGGACACGGAGAAGCTGGCCACCGACTCGTCGCTCTCCACGCACCCGTCTTCTGTCTCTGCCTGCATGGCGCTGCCGCAGGCACGGGAGGCACGCCCATAGACATGCGAGGCGTCGCCACCGCACACACTGGTGGCGCGGTACAATGCGGTAGCGATGACGCCCGTGCCGCGGTGCTCGCTGCCGTGCTGGCATAGAGAAACTCGCCACTCCTCATCGTACTAAACTGGAGCGGCGAGTTCCTGAACCACGCGCCGGCTTGGGGCGGCAACTGGCTCCGTCTGGCCAAGCAAGGTTGGTTAAGCACCGAGCGGCCTCGCTTGTATCCAGATGGCTCGGCGGGCCACCCAGCCGGGTATTATGCTGGAGAACGGCTCCTTAGAAGCCATCAAAAGAGTGGAGAAAATGGTCAAGGAGGAGATAGGGGAGTGGCAGAGGGGTGCGATTCTGTCTCTTGCCCGCTGTCTATCTGGCCTCGTTTAAATAGAGGGTGGACGGTAGGAGCTTGGCCGGCGTCTAGCCTTGTTTAAGATGAGGGCGGACGGGAGGAGCTCGGCCGGCGTTGCGTTTAATTCTGGCCCGCTCATGAATGGACGTGTGGCCAGAGTAGGTTTCTCAGTTTGCATGCGGGTTTAACAGAGGCCGGTGAGGTAGCTGTGATGTTGGCCTTTGTCAACCGGCTAGAAGCATTGGACGCCTTTGTTGAGAAGCACCTTGACCTCGCCACAAAAGCCGCCGCTCGTAATCCTCCAGTCGGTGGCCTGATGCATTGAGTTGAGGCGGAGGAGGTCGTACATTGATGGATGCATCTTTCTTCTTGCCTCCTATAACCACCACTATGATTGCATCATCGTGGCCTTAATTCTTATTGTGCTATTGCATTCTCATTCCAGTCAATAAAGACATGTGCGATCCCTTTGCTCACATTTGGAGGCAATTATATGCGTCACTGTAACTAGTACTCCATCCGTCAATATATAAGTTGTGGTTACCTTTTCCATAAACTTTGTGCAATGCACGGGCATCTTGCTAGAAACACGACAACATGTCAAACCGCATGTGACCAAACTGACGATGTGCCAACCTATCTACTACCCTACTTATCTGGCGGAAAAAGCTCCGCCGTCACCTCATCAAAACAGCCTGAGAAATAAATTTTGTGTGAAAAGTAATATATTTTTAGTGGTATATATGTATATCAAAACAAGAGTGTTTTCTTTCAAGTTTGTGAACAACCACTATTCTACTTTGGATCCGTTGCAACGCACGACCATATTGCTAGTAAAATAAAAAGGCCTGCCGCGTTCTCGTCGCACCCCCACACGCCCGGGGAATTAGGAGTACTCCACGGCCCGTCCGGCATGCGACATAGCTAGTGAAGGTGTGTTGCCTAGTATTTTCACTTTCATGTGGGACCATAGTTGAGCAAACCGACTATCAACAAACCGCACCCCGCCCGCTGTGTTGGAAAAAAAAAACGAGGAGGGGAAGATCTTAGCTATAGCACAGAAGCCAAGAAATTCAGTGTCAGATGGGGATCGTTGATAGAATAGGAGCACTCCGTACTACTACTCCTACTAGTATGAAGTTTGTACTACAACTAGTACTACCACTATACAACTAGGTACGTGCACGGCACACCATCGTAGAACAAAAAATGGGAATATCTTGTTTGGGTGATTTATCATTTTTTCAGTCAACATAGTATGAATCATATGATGAAGGGGGTACCCATGGAGCTTATGTGGCTTGGTTGCATGGCTAGGAAAAGGCTAGAGAAAAATAAATAGATAATGTGTTTAGAGTGCACTCCACTAAATAGATACTTTGGATCCATTGCAACGCACGGGCCAGCGCATTGGTAGTAGTAAGAAACAAATTCCGGGTTTAGCATGAGTTCTTACCGCGGGAGAACCACAAGGCCTGGTGCGGGAGTTACATTCCCTCTCGGGGCCCACGGGACTGAGCTTTAATGTCTTAGTGCACCGGCCTTTGAGTCAATGACATGTGGACCCTAAATGCGGCTGGCCCACATGTCATTCTCATGAAAGAAAAGCGGCGGTGGGACTGAGAGGGGTGAGGCGTAGGTCGGCGGACGTGTCATGTCATGGGTTCAAGCGGCGTCGGACGAGGTTTGCCTGCGCCCCTCCCATGCTCCGAGCCGTACTTCCGCACCACTAATTTTCATCCAACGGTTATAATAGATTTCCCTAGTGTGGGTCATCTATAGACTCATAGAAGCCATGTAGCACGCTGCGGTGCTAGCGAGTACCACCTCCTCCACGCCAACATCAGTGTCTAGGACATGCACATGCATCTACTCCCATAGTATTTTACCTGCATGTTCGACTGCAGTACCACACCGATCTTGGATGAGACCATGGAGCTTGTGGCCAACGAAAGTCTCTGCCCGGCCGACGCATGATGAGGTGCTGCACTGTTGTGACATGCCGCACAACATTTACTAGCTCGCGCTTCGGATGAGCGGCATGATGCTGCTCCCCGACCGTCAGTGTTGTGACGGCAACGACAGTCGGGTGGGAGCTTGGGCGGGAGCCAGTGATCTACCCGGGGCACATAGCTCGACTTGGGCTCAATATTCCGACCACTTGCACCATCCCGAGGATGTACCACTCAACAACGAAGCTGGAATGCTGGATACGTATAGGCGTGTGCTCGTGGGTGGGAGCAACCTGCTCAACGGATACCGATTTGCGAATGTGATGTACTCGACGGAGTTGAGCCAGTGATCTTGGAGGCGTTCCTACCGTCGTACGTTGACGTGCAGCTCAACGACGTGCGGCCACGTGCGAGCATAGGTCGGCTACGGGGAAGTGACATCAGTGTGGTTCGATATGCCCAGCTGGCCGTTGCCGCGGTAGCCTTCATGACTCACTCATTCGATTTGAACCGGCCGGTGGTGGCCTCGCCGTGGCGAGGGTTCCACAGCTGGATGTCGGGGCGTTATGAGGCGTAGATGTCCATGGAAGGAAATTATGGCAATTTTGACCAAAGATACCCACACCCTCTCCACATTTGCAAATAAGGCCTTCCCTCGTTCATCCATTTCTCCCACAAGATAAACTACTCATACGAATGCAATGCACGACCATATTGCTAGTAAGAAACAAATCTTGAGTTTGGCAGGAGTTTGTGAAGCGGTAGCACCACAAGGCCTGGCGCAGGAGTTACATTTCCCTCTCGGGGCCCACGGGACTGAGCTTCAGTGGACCCTATAGGTGAACATGATAACATAACATGCATGCCATGGTAGTTTCTTGCGAAGAATCGATTGCGAGATAACATGAATATAACCATGTATGGCACTTCTATATTTTCGAACCCATTATGCATTTCCCTGTATTTTCCTCTTAGTTCCAACAGGGACATATCAATGTTGTTTCTTGCATTATCCTACTCATACTCAGAACAATGCTGATCTTGCATTAACAATGCCTGTCCTTTTTGATATGATGCAGTGTCCATACAATTACTACCCTATGTAATCACACCACCTTTGCCAAAAACAGGAAAGCACAACTGATTCCTCGTTTGATCAAACGACGACAAAAGACTGATGATCATTCGCACACATGAGCTGGAAAAGTTATATTCCAAAAATGCCACTGTGTACAAGCACCATGAAATACGTGAGTATCCGGACAGTGGATGTTACGTCTATGGGCATTATACCAGTTTGTTGGGGCCTTCAGGATTTTTGAATTGGAGACGGGTAAACAACCTTGGTTCACACCCTCTGTTTCTTGGACTCAATTATCCGATTAACCAGGAGATCACCGTTGGCAAGGACCTTGATGGCAGAGAGGCTCTGTTTGCTATGGAAAACTGTGTCTACACGGTGAGCCCTAGGACTTCGGGAGCAAACTCCCCTGATTGTCAACGATACAGCCTGCAGCCAAAAGAAGGTGAGAATGACAAAGGCATCTGGATTAACTTTGATCCTTGGATGCCTCGAGTCCGACAGGCAGTGATGTGGTTCAAGCCTTCAGGTTGATAGGTAATTGGACTGTTGCGTTGAAAGGGTGGAGTATTGGTGTCTCTGGATCACTGGTCGCTGGAGAGGGGCTGCAAATTATGATGGTGTTGGATCATCCCTCTTTGAATGACTTTTTGTCTTTGCTGCTTGTTCTGGATGGGTAGTTCTCTCTTTTGTTATGCATATTCCTTGTCATTTGGTCATCCTTGTCTATGTCACTCTTACTATGTAATAGTTGCCTCTATTTAGAATGTCATTCTTGTCTGGATCACCAGAGTCTGAGCGCTGCAGATGACTGTGTTTTGGTCGTGTAGCAAAACTTCTTATGAACTATCATGTCTTGCTATTTTTGTCAGTAGTAGTCACTAGTCAGTGTTTGTATGTTTTATATATCATTGTTACGAACTGTTTATTGTCTCGAACAGCTGGTGGGCTAAATGAGGGCATCACCATTCTCTAGTGTTCAGAGTATATCTCCTCTTTTTCACGTTATAATTTGAGCTCAGTGTCTTTTTGATGATGTACACTTGTTTGGGCCAGTGAGGTGTCGTTGAATATGGGCCGAGTAGTAACGCAATGCGAAACATGTCAATTATGACTCTCAGGCCGGTCTATCAAAAGATCCTCAAAAAAAGGCCGAGCTCTCAAAAAAGAAAGAATAAGGACTCTTAGGCTGACATGTGGGCGCCACCGGTGTTTTCGTGCACTTGTGTGCCGAGAGCATATTGGCGCGTGTTTGAAATTCGTGCCACCTTTTCATCGCACCTCCCCCACCTACGGAATCTTGATTCCTACTCTAGTTCCCCCAAATCCCCCTCCTGTACTCCCTGTACTCAAGCGCACTATCATGTCGCCGGTCAATGCAGATCTCCGAGCCGGACATCCTGAGGTCTGTCCTGCCTTCGGGTGCTGCATGCTGTCATTCTGCAGTGGCATGGTGGCGCCTGACGACCTATTTGCAGGCAAAGTGTTGATGGTAACCATCAACGGCGACCGGCCTCCTGTCTCGCCGAACAACCTTGTGAAAGCTCTTGGCATTGAGAACGGCATCCAAATAAGTGACTTGCTCGTCGAAGTCTGTACGCCATCGGCTGATTTCTTCGTCAGGCTCCGGACAACTTTTGACTATAGTCGTGTCTTCGAATCTTCCCGGTGTTTGTACTATGATGGTGCGCTTGTGAGCTTTGATCGGTGGCACCCAAGATGGTGCTCGATGCCGTCTGAGCTTGAGTTTTTAACAAATCTTACCTTCCATGGCATGCCTCGACATGATTGGAACAACGAGTCCATGAATGAGCTTATCAATGACCTTGGAGGTGAGCTCGTAAGTATGTTTGTTCCTCCATACAGCTGGGCTCTAACGGTCATGGCATGTATGAAGAAGCCGTCCACCATACCGAAGGTGATTGGTGTTGAGATACTGGTGCAGGAATCGGGGTTGTACTATTCGTCACCACCAAGGCCGTCACGGACCATGTTAGGGATGTACCTGTATCGAGTGTTCGTGTATGTCAAAGAAGTGGTCAATCCATCAATCGAAGTCCTGCCGCCGCCGATGGTGCCAGGTTCCGTCGACGACGTCCATTACAAGAGTCAACGTCAGACTTTCCCTCTGTTGCTCGGAACGATGGATGGCACAGGGACTACTCCACTACGCGGCGGAGGCCACTACCTCTTTGGGAGAAGACGCATGGTTGTCTGCCTGGATGTGCTCTAATTTGAGGTAACAACTGAATCTTGTCAGATATTAGTTAAATCCGAGCTATCGGTGTGAAGCACTGATGTGCCAGTACATTTGATTGTGACCTATTCTTTTTTTGTACCTGAACTTTTTTTAGAAAGGGTTGTACGTCAACTTAATGTGCTAGCAGAACTTATTGTGTTGTGTGTCTATTTTCTTTGCACAATAATCAAGATACTTCCCTGTCATTGATAAAGACGATGAACCGCTATGTAAGAGTTTGTTGGTTTCAACATAGCCCTACCCGTAGGGATCCACTGCTTCCACCCTGATTGTGCCGCCTGCATGAAATTTTTGTATGCAAGTTCAGTGTGCTATGATGTTCTATATGATTGTGTCAACTATATAAGTTTTTACTGAGCATCAACAATGCATATGGCTGAAAGATGTATTTACGAGCATCGACCGATGGGTCTCTCTCTCTCTCTCTTTCACACACACACACACGCACACACACACACACACACACAAGTGGGACCCGTTGAATTATTTCTTCGCTTGTGATAGCTTTTAATTAGGTTCCATTGTACTCTAACTTTTTTCTTAAGTTATTAATTGAGCTCAATGACTTCAAAAAGTTGTATATAAGCCTAGGCCTTTCTGGCGTCGCTGAATATGGGCTGAGTACCCATGTAAAGTTGTATTGTACTACACATGCCTTTTTTGAACATTAGCAATGCAACTGGGCCGATAGTTGTACACAATATCCGGGTCAACTTGTTATTCTCCGCCCCGCTGGGCTGCAAATCTTTCCTAGGAGGGATGCATTAGGCTGAACAAGAAAATGGGCTTTAAGAAATAATAAATGGGATGTGATTATAAAAATTGGGCAGTAACTATAAAAAATGCACCAAACACGTAATTAGTTAAAAAAATATTATTTTTGGATTTTGAAAATTTTAATTTCATTACTTGTTGCACGCGCAATATTTCGTCAGATTTTTACGTAATACAAATTTATTTTGAAATTATATTTAATTTGACTAGAAATTTTGGGATAAAAATATTTCGGATCCCATCAAAATGTGAGAAATTTTATTGAATTCTGTTTTGAGCGGTTGGTTTAAATTATTAATCATTGTCCTAGCTAGAAAATGGGCTGTACTTTTAACAAACTATAAATGGGTTGTAGTAAATTCCATTAGAATTCAAAAATGGGTTGTACATTCTTAGAAATCGCAAATGGGCTATATGTTCTCTACCACACACTTGTGGGCCTACTAATTTGATGCATACGCAAGGCTTTGTCAACTTATAGTCAACACACGATTCTAGTAGGAGTGGCCGTTGGATGTCCATCCAACGGATGTCGTGCTTCTTCTTCAATCTCGGATATTCTGGCATTAGCCGCCCAAAAATGATTCCTCCACCTCATATCTGGGGCGCACCATTTCGGAGGATGACCTGTGGGCCTACTAAGTTGACACATACCAAGGGCTTTGTCAACTTAGTCAACATAAACAATTCTACCTACAATGACCGTATGATGTACATCCAACGACCGTCGTGCTTCTTCAACCTCTAGTCTTCTTGCTTCAGCCGCCCAAACCAGTGCTGGTCGTGCCGCCTGCTCCTGCCTCCTGTGTCTAGTTGTGCTGCCACCGTTGGCCATGCCATCCCTCTATTCTCACCCACACCTCCTGTTATTCTCCGGCGACGGCAGCCTCACACCGCAGCCAAAGCAGTCAACCCACGTACTCCCCTCCTCGTGGGCATCCATTGCCACGTTTTCCCTGTTTCCATGTCGTTCCCTTCCTAGGCCTCGTTGTCGTCCACCGCCTTGGTGCTCTCGGCGCGGCGTGGTCAACATGGTCAACGAAGGATAGCCATCGGAAGAGGACTTTAAGAAGTGAGGCTGACACTTGGATCCACCAGCTACATCTTCAAACACAAGGAAGTGCCTCCTTATTACTCGCAAAATAAAAACGATTCCTTCCCTTGACAGCTTGGACTGACGAGCTATATCGTCGCACGCAAAGAAGTGCATCCTTATCCTCCCTGGCCGCTGGGACCCACCCGGTCAAAGCGTATGTAGCGTTGTCTGTCTAGTCGCAAACATGTTCGTACATATTGGTTGATCGATCTCTCTGCAAGTATGAACCGTGGCCGAGTAAATGGCAGCATGTGTCATTGTAGAGCACCCGACATAGCAGTTCGTGCAGTCCCGTCTAAGTCCTGTACACATACGTACAACCACATGGAAAAAAATACAGCCACATACGTACATACGGGAAGGGTCTCGAGCGCTTACTCATGCATATATATGGACGGCCAAGGATTATGTACATGGAGAGGCAACAGACGGCAGCAACGGCGTTCTATTCATTGGGCAGTGAACCGGCCGGGTCAGAATGGAGAAACATCGTCCCGTTCATCGGGAGGCAACCGACTGGGTTGGAATGCATCATGTTCAATGGGAGCCAACCGTCTTGGACAGAACAGCCGAAACGGGGTCCGGCGTACCATAGAACGGAGGAAACGGCCTTCTGTTCAACCGGCCACGGTCGAAACAAGATCCTGTTCATTAGGAGGGGTCTAGCATACCGCAAAACAGAGGAAATAGAATTGTGTTCGAGTGCCTACGGTCGAATCAGGGTCTTGTTGATCGGGAGGGGTGTGGCGTACCGCAAAATGGAGGAAACAGACTTATGTTGAAGCGCCTACGGTCAAAACATGGTCCTGTTCATCCACCATCTACTTCCTCGCTCCAGCCTCCACGGGCTACTATTCATCCATGGCTACTGTTCATCCAGACTCCACCGGCTGCTATTCATAGAGCCTCCACGGGGTCCTGTTCATCCATCCCCAACCGACTGGGGTGCGGCGGCCTCCTTGGGGTCCTCTTCATCCAGCGGCAATGGCCTAGTACCACGGGGGTCCTGTTCATCCAACCCCCACCGGGAACTGTTCATCCACAGCCAACCAACCGGCTCAACTCACCACGTCTCGACTCGTTCTATGTACCACACGCACGGTAGCAATGGTCACTGTTCATCGAGAGGCAACCCAACACCGGCTTGCTACATCTCGCGCACATGGGGGCTCGATCGGCTTTAGTAAGCAGCAGGAGTGATTGATCGCTCGGGTTCTGTTAGCAGCAGCCGTGAAGGAATTGCTCGGATTCAGTCAGCAGCGTATGAATCACTCGGGTTCAGTTAATAGCCAAGGGATCAATCGCTCGGGTTCAGTAATGTGCGACCACTCCGGATTCAGTAACGTGCGATCGCTCCGGGTTCAATTAGCCCATGCCTCGCACAGACGCTCGTACATGAGAGAAACGCGCAAACCATAGTGCATCACTCGGTCCCGACCACCCACTGTAACCGGGAACTCCGTGATATTTTCCTCACCCTCGCTTCTACCAAGATTTTTTCCGTCATGGACGGCCCAAAGAATGTCATGCAGCTGCGTCTCCGGCTCGCTTAGGAAGAAAAGCCCATTTTTTGTCATGATTTTTTGTCATAGAAGTAGGAGCCCACCACATCTATGACGATACCGGGTTTTGTCACAATTATCGTCATAGAAGTGTCATAAGCATGCCAGTATTTTTTTTGTTTGGCCCAAAATGTCACGGATGTGTCTTTTTTAGTGGTATACAATATACTAGTGCATGATACTAGTGTATGGTATACAACTTTTATAGTGCATAGTATCATAGAGTAGTACTAGCATAGATGGTCATATTTATTGCCATGCATGACCCCCTGTCTCTTCTTTAATTCTCTGCCACATCACCATGTCTGCTATTCCCGAGTGTATGTACCAACTAAAGTTACCACCACTATGGCCAGCCTTGACGCGGAGCGGTCGCATGCACCGGGAAGCGGCGCTCTCTCAGCCGTCGTGCTGCTTCAAAGCCGACACCAGTGAGAGGTATCCTCTGCTCTGGCTGGGCAACAATGCGACACTGACGCTGCGGGGCGACGCTGACCGTTTCAGGCAGGAAGTGTGCGTCTGAAAGGGAGGGGGTTTGGGTCGGCCAGGGCGGTCATACGCAGGTGTGGTGGTGGTATTGATTTTGCACCATTTTCACGTGTAGTACTGGTAGTTTGCAAAAGAACTCAACTATTGCACTCAGTTTCCTAAAAAATTGTGGTAAGAAACGTTACTTGCAATGCATGTACGAGTGACCAATTAAAAACTACTACATGCACGCAACTATTTAATGCACACTGTAATCGTAACATATGATGGGGAGCTCTAAATTTGAATTTGAAACTTATAAAATGAAAAAAAATTCAAAACAAATAAATTGGAAGAGAGGGAGTATACCATAGGATGTGTCCCATACAAAACAAGTCCCCTGGTCTGTCACCGTGAAGATGCGGTTAGAACAGCGTCTTCATACTCGTACGGCAAAAAATCGGCCGCAGATAGCATGGTACACCTTTTACCGCCATGTGCAGGGTTCGTGAAAGCAATCGCGATGTCGAACACCATGATGAGAGTGTAATTTTGGTTGGCGGATGACCTTACGGGGCTTTCGGGATTGCTATCTTCTTCAATCTCACTGTGGTTCCATCGTACCAATTCAGGCAATGGCCCATTGCATGGCTGATCCCAATGTTGGACAAAGGTTCTGCGGGAATGATGTCACCGTTGTAGATGTTGTGCAAATTGATGTTGGTACCCTCCCGTACATATGCAAGCCAATGTTGACTGGCACCAAGCCAAACCTGTGAGATAGTGGGCAGCAAGCAATTAGGAAATGGACACGGAAGTAGTCTTTATAATGCATTTACTACGTGATCAAGCTCATCAGTTACCTGCTCATCGGTCAAAATTCGAGTGCCCCTCAACGTCGGCATCTCAAGGTGCATCAACTTCAACTACGGCCACGCCGCGCTGGACAGACCCCGAAGGAAACATCCTCGTCCTCGAGGATGCACGGCAGACCAACTAGCATATCCTTCTCCCATGCATACTTATGCACCCTCTTAAAATATTTGGTACAAGTACCGCTAAGTATTGCGGATGTGAGGAAGTGGGAGTGACTTACGATTTGTCCCTAATGATCGTGTTCCAAGGTCTCCCAACCTCGACATGGACGAGAAGCACCGCCGCCTTTTGAATCCATGGCAATGGCGATGAACTACCTTGTCCCTTGTGGAGCTGGTTTACACAAGAGGAGATGGTAACTACAGGGCTTCGTCCCTTTGGAAAGGATGTTCTACGTGTGCGCACTAGTGCAGTTTATATTTGAGACTAGCAAGAGGCCCATGCGTTGCATGGAACATCAAGATGCATTTAGACAAGCTGTTTATCTCATGGGAGACGAAGATGAACGAGGGAAGGCCTTATCTGCCAATGTGGAGAGGGGTGTAGGTATCTTTTCCAAAACTGCCATAGTTTGCTTTCTAGCCGTCAGATATAAATCGGATGGTTTATATTGCAGGATGGCAGGCACACCATCATCACCAACTTGTTTTTTGATAGTTTATTATTATTATTATTATTATTATTATTATTATTATTATTATTATTTATTACTAGCAAGATGCCCGTGCATTGCATGTAACATCAAGATGCATTTTTATGAGTAGTTTATCTTGTGAGAGAAAAGGATGAACAAGGGAAGGCCTTATTTGCAAATGTGGAGAGGGGTGTGGGTATCTTTTTGCAAAATTGCCATAGTTTCCTTCCTATCCGTCAGATAGAAATCAGATGGCCTATATTGCAGGATGGCAGGCACACCATCATCACCAACTCTGTTTTTTATAAGAGTAGAGATAGATAATAGAGAAGTAGAGATAGATAGATAGATTATTATTATTATAAGAGTAGAGATAGAGATTAGGGAGCTGGCGGGCGGTTCGTTGTACGACACATTCGCGTCTATCCACTAGCCCGGAATTAAAGCACACATGACATTTACAACGACTGGGATTAGTTGTTTTCTGAGCGCATGGACCAACGCAGACTAGCAGACCTGGTTGCCCTTTTTCGAGCACGCCTTTGACAAGTACATGCGTGACATCCATGGATGCAAATCTTGCATGACCAAACTGTGCGAAGTGGAGCGGTAGGATGTCGAACTGCAGCCTACATGTTGCAACCATGTCATCCACATGCAACCTAAAGGCCAATTCATGCTCCGCTGGACTATACTGTACTACTACTATGCATTGTTTGGCACGAACGTTCCTCGGAGTTCGTGCTTCATCCGGCGTACTCTACAGCCTGCTTCCCTTGTCCTGCCTCTTCAACTGCCGGTGCACGTCCGTGGGAAGCGACTGGTCAACCCTTATATAGGAGTGCTAGCACAAAAAGATGCATGCATTACCACTAAAATTTCCTTTCTCTTATCTCTATGAAATAAATGTGGCGTGAAACTCAAAGCCCTTTAAGTCTGAGTATAATGGAAATCATCTTCCTCCTCCGACTCTGTTTTGCCCGCATCGTCATCCTCCTATTCCAGCTCTGTGTCATCGTTCTCCTCCTCCGGCTCCATGTTCTGCTCCGCATCCAACACCTTCTCATCCGGCTCTGGCTAGTCTACACTCTGGAGGTAGGGCGGCTGCGATCCGGGCTTCGCGCCGCCTCTAGATCAAAGCACCGCTCTGGCGGGAGCATGGCGTATGTCGTTACTTTCGACCGGGACATGGCTTTCGGGCGATAGCGACCAGAGAAGAGAAGGCGGGAGGGGAATGAATGTAGATACTGTTTGGGTTCGCTGTCCGGCTTAAATAAATGCACACCATCACGTGTACCAGCGGGTGCACAAACTGTAACATACGGGTCTGCTTAGGGGGCGTCACGTAACTGGTATGTGTGTGAGATTCTGAGAGACAGAGTGCGTGTGTGTGACTCTACTCTTCGGACATGTACTCCACCTTTTGCATCGGGATATAAGTATAATGGTATTACACTTTAGCTTGTGATTTACGTGGGCATTTTGACGTGGTTGTGTAAAAAAATGTCACTTCCTGCTCGTGATTTGCATTATATAATTATGAGAACTTTCCTAACTACTAAAATAAAGTGGAAATTTTCCATGTTACATAAGTAAATTAAGGTGATTGTTTATCATACGGGTAAGGTTGGACGAAGGGTGGTAGGAACAAATGCTCCACCTAGAGCATGTGTGTGTGCGTGTGTGTGAAGCGGAGTCTTTGGTGGCAAAAGTAATTCAAGTGTGTGTGGCTTCATCGTAGAGAGGTGATTTGTATGGCAGAGGCCACCAATGAGGGGGTGCAAGAGAGAAGAGGCCCGTAAAGAGGGAAGAGAAGGTGTGTGCGCGTTAGAGGAGTCGACATCGAGATAACGTGTTTGTTCGAGAGACACCGAGGAAGACTACTATATATCAATGGTGCATGTAGGCGGGAACTAAACGAAGGGATCGTCTTATTGGTTTCGCGGATATAGGGGAAGAGTAGGAGAGGGGGGTAGCTAGAAGGAGTTTGTTAAGTGTGAGTGTGTGTTTTAGAGAAGAGACCCATCTAGGCGGAAGTCATGTGCACACAAGAAGAGAACGATTTGATGTGGGGTTAGGGCTGAGGGTAATTAACTACATATGGAGACATAGGAGACCTTGAACGTGCATGCGCGAGAGGTATACATGTATACGTGGGATGTGTGTGTTTGTGTGCACGTGCGCATGATCGAGATAATAGAGAAAAGACATAAGTCATAAGGTCAACGACATGGGAGAGACAAATCGATATGACAATATGCATGCATGTGAGAGTGGAGGGAAGAAGGCCCGATAATTGAGCATGTGTTTTTGTCTTTAAGAGATAGTGGCGTGGGCTGGAGCATGCATCTATGGTGAGCAGAGAGAGCGAGACACAACGATTGTGCAAACGAGATCAACCTATAGATGCATGTATAGAGAGACATATATAGTGTGCATGATAGGAAGCAAGAGTGCGTGCAAGAAAGAAAGGTTGATGGAGAAACTACAGATTGATAGAGAGATAGAGATGCTAGCTAGAGGGACATCGGCTAGTTTGTGTGTTAGAGATGACCGCCAAGTGGTTCAGAGGGGTGAAGCATGTAGAGAGAAACATATATAGTGTGCGTGATAGGAAGCAAGAGTGAGGGCGAGAAAGAAGGTTGATGGAGAAATGGATAAACAGAAAGATAAAGATGCTAGCTAGAGGGAGATCGGCTAGCTAGTGTGTGTGTTAGAGATAAGAGTCGAGTGGATCAGAAGGCTGAGTTATGTGTGTGGGTGTGAGAGAGATAGAGAGAGGATGCATGTGAGTCACATACACACAAATATCAGAGAGAAATGAGATCCCGAGGGACAGAGTTTTGTGTTTGAGAGAGATAGAAAGATATTTCACAAGGAGAGTGATAGCTAGAGAGACATATCATGGAATGCGAGATATCTCCAGGGAGAGAGAGAGAGTGTATGTGAGGGACATACAAGGGAATGGTGGAGAGATATGAGACCCTGGGAGATAAAGTTTGTGTTTGTGTGTGAGAAAGAGATATTTAATAGGGAGAGTCGTAGCTTCTCATACCTAAGGAGTGATACATCTCCAACGTATCTATAATTTATGAAGCATTCATGCTATTTCATTATCTGTTTTGAATGATTATGGGCTTTATTATACACTTTTATATTACTTTTGGGACTAACCTATTAACCGGAGGCCCAGCCCATATTGCTGTTTTATTGCCTATTTCAGTATTTCGAGGAAAAGGAATATCAAACAGAGTCCAAACAGAATGAAACCTTCGACAGCGTGATTTTTTGGAAGAATATGATCCGAGAGACTTGGAGTTCACGTCAGAAGATCCTCGAGGAGGTCACGAGATAGGAGGGCGCCCCCCCTACTGGGCGCACCCCCCTGTCTCGAGGGCCCCTCGAGCACCACCCGACCGACTTCTTTCACCTATATAAGCCTACATACCCTAAAAAATCGAATATCAAGATAGATCGGGAGTTCCGCTGCCGCAAGCCTCTGTAGCCACCCAAAACCTCTCGGGAGCCCGTTCCGGCACCCTGCCGGAGGGGGAACCCATCACCGGTGGCCATCTTCATCATCCCGGCGCTCTCCATGACGAGGAGGGAGTAGTTCACCCTCGGGGCTGAGGGTATGTACGAGTAGCTATGTGTTTGATCTCTCTCTCTCTCTCGTGCTCTCTCTATGGCACGATCTTGATGTATCGCGAGCTTTGCTATTATAGTTGGATCTTATGATGTTTCTCCCCCTCTACACTCTGGTGATGAATTGAGTTTCCCTCTTGAAGTTATCTTATCGGATTGAGTCTTTGATTTGAGAACACTTGATGTATGTCTTGACGTGTTTATCTATGGTCACAATGGGATATCATGTGCCACTTGATGTATGTTTTGGTGACCAACTTGCGGGTTCCGCCCATGAACCTATGCATAGGGGTTGGCACACGTTTTCTTGACTCTCCGGTAGAAACTTTGGGGCGCTCTTTGAAGTACTTTGTGTTGGTTGGATGAATCTGAGATTGTGTGATGCATATCGTATAATCATGCCCACGGATACTTGAGGTGGCAATGGAGTATCTAGGTGACATTAGGGTTTTGGTTGATTTGTGTCTTAAGGTCTTATTCTAGTACGAACTCTTTAATAGATCGATCTGAAAGAATAACTTTGAGGTGGTTTCGTACCCTACAATAATCTCTACGTTTGTTCTCCGCTATTAGTGGCTTTAGAGTGACTCTTTGTTGCATGTTGAGGGCTTGTTATATGATCTATCTATGTTATTATTGTTGAGAGAACTTGCACTAATGAAAGTATGAACCCTAGGCCTTGTTTCCTATCATTGCAATACCGTTTACGCTCACTTTTATCATTAGTTACCTTGCTGTTTTCATATTTTCAGATTACAAAAACCTATATCTACCATCCATATTGCACTTGTATCACCATCTCTTCGCCGAACTAGTTCACCTATACAATTTGCCATTGTATTGGGTGTGTTGGGGACACAAGAGACTCTTTGTTATTTGGTTGCAGGGTTGTTTGAGAGAGACCATCTTCATCCTACGCCTCCCACGGATTGATAAACCTCAGGTCATCCACTTGAGGGAAATTTTCTACTGTCCTACAAACCTGTGCACTTGCAGGCCCAACAACGTCTACAAGAAGAAGGTTGTGTAGTAGACATCAAGCTCTTTTCTGGCGCTGTTGCCGGGGCGGTGAGTGCTTGAAGGTATATCTTTAGATCTTCCAATCGAATCTTTTTGTTTCTTGTTTTATCACTAGTTTAGTTTATAAAAGAAAAACTACCCAAAAATGGAATTGAGTTTGTCTCATACGCTTCATCTTTTTAATATCTTTCGTGAGTATGATGAAAAGGAAAATTGTGCTCAAGTGCCAGACGAAGAAATCTATAGAATGTTTGATACTAAATCTTTGAATGATGAGCATGATTGCAATGTTGTTAGTATGAATTCCTTGAATAATCATGATGCTAATGATATGCAAAGCCACAAGCTTGGGGAAGCTATGTTTGATGAATATGATATTTTTTGTCCCCCAAGTTTTGATGAGATTATTTATTATGATGAAAGCATGCCTCCTATTTATGATGATTATATTGATGAAAGTGGGTTTGGAAGAGTTTCAACTTTAGGAAGTAGTGATCCCACTATTTTGGTGGATGTTGAATCTTATTGTGATGAACATGAAAGTGGATTTGGAAGAGTGTCAGCTTTATTTAGTGATGATTCCACTATTTCGGAAGACGTTCCAATTGATTATGAGAACAAAGTTGCTATCTATGATGATTATTGTGATGACTTGTATGCTATTTAGAATAATAATAACCATGAAACTTGTCATCGTGATTTTAGTTTTCAATTGGATTATGCCTCACATGATAATTATTTTGTTGAGTTTGCTCCCACTACTATTCATGAGAAGAATTTTGCTTATGTGGAGAGTAGTAAATTTTCTATGCTTATAGATCATGAAAAGAATGCTTTAGGTTCTGGTTATATTGTTGAATTCATTCATGATGCTACTGAAAATTATTATGAGGGAGGAACATATGCTTGTAGGAATTGCAATAATATCAAGTTTCCTCTCTATGTGCTTAAAATTTTGAAGCTATGCTTGTTTTACCTTCCTATGCTAGTTGATTATTGTTCCCATAAGTTGTTTACTCACAAAGTCACTATGCATAGGAAGTGGGTTAGACTTAAATGTGCTAGTCATATGCTTCATGATGCTCCCGTTATGTTTCAATTCTTATCTTTTATGTGAGCATCATTGTCATCATCTTGCCTAGCTAGAAAGGCATTAAAGAAAAGCGCTTGTTGGGAGACAACCCAATATTTACCCTTACTGATTTTGTGTGTTCACATTATTATGCTACTATAGTAATCATGTTTTATATCTTTTGTTAATAAAGTGCCAAGTAAGACCTTTAGGATAGCTTACGGTGATAATTGTGTTGATCTTGCTGAAAATCAGAAACTTTTGCACCCAGTAAATTAGTTTTATTAATTCACAGAAACGTGCTCTTGATCTGATTCTTTTTTCTCTGGATTTGGATACAAATTTCTTAGGACTTCCTAATTTGTTAGGAGTTTTGGAGTTCCACAAGTATACGTTTGATACAGATTACTACAGACTGTTTTGTTTTTGACAGATTCTGTTTTCCATGTGTTGTTTGCTTATTTTGATGAATCTATGAGTAGTATCGGAGGTTATGAACCATATATAAGTTGTAATACAGTAGATATTACACCAATATGAATTTAGAATGAGTTCATTACAGTACCTAAGTGGTTGTTTTATTTTCTTATACTAACGAAGCTTACGAGTTTTCTGTTGAGTTTTGTGTTGTGAAGTTTTCAAGTTTTGGGTGAAGATTCGATGGACTATGGAATAAGGAGTGGAAATAACCTAAGATTGGAGACGCCCAAGGAACCCCAAGGTAATATTCAATGACAACCAGGAGCCTAAGCTTGGGGGTGCCCCGGAAGGCATCCCCTCTTTCGTCTTCGTTCATCGGTAACTTTACTTGGAGCTATATTTTTATTCGCCACATGATATGTGTTTTGCTTGGAGCATCATTTCCTTTTGTTAGTTTTTGCTTTATGCTATTTATAATAATGTTTTGCATCTTTAGTTTCAATAAAAAAAAATTCAAGGATAGCCTTTTCCATGCTTATTTTGCTAGTATACATGTTGCTGTTTGAAAACAGAAAGTTTACCGCTGTTGCAAAAATTCCCTATAAAAGTCAGAGCATGATATAATGTTGAAACCTTTTGAATAATGAGCTCTGATAAATTTACTACAGTGGAAATTTTATTTCATAATTTTTGGAGTTAGGGAAGTATGATGAATCTTGCATTCTTTACAGACTGTACTGTTTTGGCAGATTGCCGTTATGTTTGCATTGTTTGCATACGTTTGCTTGTTTAATGATTCTATTTGAGGATATGAGTGTTAAATATACAGAGGCATTTAGTATTCAATGTTGAATAATAATTTTAGTGATTTGTTACAGTAGATAATGATAAGGTTTTGCATTGGTTTATACTAACCTATCTCACGAGTTCTTGTTGAGTTTGTTGTGGATGAAGCTTTTGATAAAAATAGAAACCATGATATGAGAGGAATTAAGGAGACACAAAAGTTCAAGCTTGGGTATGCCCAAGGCACCCCAAGATAATATTTCAAGAAGTCTCAAGCATCTAAGCTTGGGGATGCCCCGGTAGGCCTCCCACCTTTTTTCTTCAACAATTATCGGTTAGTATCGGTTGAGCCTAAGTTTTTGCTTCTTCACATAAGTTGTGCTATCCTTGCAATGTCATTTTATTTTGTTTTGCTTTCTGTTTGAATACAATACCAAGATCTGAAATTCTTAAATGAGAGAGAGAGTCTTAGCATAGTTACAAAATTATTTAGCTACTCATTGATCTTCACTTACCTTTTTGGAGTAGTATGTCATTTACTCGTGTGCTTCACTTATATCCTATGAGTAAATTGTTGAATGAGTTGATTGTCATAAATCTGAAATTATATATCTTTCATTTGCTTATCCCATGGGGAGTAATGACTTCACATCTAAGAAGTATAGGTTGTAAATTTATTGAAGGTTAGCAAGCATTGTATTGGTCATTTGAACAATCCATGAAAGAATATTGAAGGAAGAGAGATTTCACATATAAATATACTATTGTAGACATCCTTTATAATTGGGAGCACTCATTTAGTATGACATGCTAAAGAGTTGATGTTGGACAAGGAAGACAACATAATGGTTTATGTTTTCCGACATCTCAGTTAAAGTATATTGTCATGGATCATACAAACATGTTGAGCTTGCCTTTCCCCCTCATGCTAGCCAAAATTCCTTGCACCAAGTAGAGATACTACTTGTGCTTCCAATATCCTTAAACCCAGTTTTGCCATGAGAGTCCACCATACCTACCTATGGATTGAGTAAGATCCTTCAAGTAAGTTGTCATCGGTGCAAGCAATAAAAATTGCTCTCTAAATATGTATGATCTTTTGGTGTGAAGAAAATAGCTTTATACTATCTTGTTATGGAAGCAATAAAAGCGACGGACTACATAATAAAGGTCCATATACAAGTGCAATATAAAGTGACGTTCATTCGCATTAAGACTTTATGCATCCAACCCTAAAAGCGCATGACAACCTCTGCTTCCCTCTACGAAGGGCCTATCTTTTTCCTTATGTCTTTTACTTTATGCAAGAGTCAAGGTGATCTTCACCTTTCCCTTTTTCATTTTATCCTTTGGCAAGCACTTTATGTTGGGGTGATCCTGATATATATATCCAATTGGACGTAAGTTAGCATGAACTATTATTGTTGACATCACCCAAAGGTGAATATATTGGGAGGCAACACTATAAGCCCCTATCTTTCTTAGTGTTCGATTGAAACTCCATAACCATTAGTATTGCGTGAGTGTTAGCAATTGTAGAAGACTATATGATAGTTGAGTATGTGGAGTTTGTTATTCCTGAAAATAAGATGAATTGCAATTATTTGATGACTGAGAATGAAGTTTGCTAGAAAGTTTATGGTCTATGCTTTGACATGTGAATTGCTTGTTACTTTATAGTGAGAAGTTTTATGAGATGAACTACTGTTATGACATATTATCATGCTAGAAAAGGTGATTGAAATTATCATTGATCAAACTTGTGCACCATCTAGCATTCACACTTCATAAATTCTTTCTTTTATCATTTACCTACTCGAGGACGAGTAGGAATTAAGCTTGGGGAAGCTGATACGTCTCCAATGTATCTATAATTTATGAAGCATTCATGCTATTTTATTATCTGTTTTGAATGATTATGGGCTTTATTATACACTTTTATATTACTTTTGGGACTAACCTATTAACCAGATGCCCAGCCCATATTGTTGTTTTATTGCCTGTTTTAGTATTTCGAGGAAAAGGAATATCAAATGGAGTCCACACGGAATGAAACCTTCGACAACGTGAGTTTTTGGAAGAATATGATCCGGCAGACTTGGAGTTCACGTCAGAAGATCCTTGAGGAGGCCACGAGATAGGAGGTCGCCCCCCCTACTGGGCGCGCCCCACTGTCTCGTGGGCCCCTCGAGCACCCCCCGACCGACTTCTTTCGCCTATATAAGCCTTTGTACCCTAAAAACATCGAATATCAACATAGATCGGGTGTTCCATCGCCGCAAGCCTCTGTAGCCACCAAAAACCTCTCGGGAGCCTGTTCCGGCACCTTGCCGGAGGGGGAACCCATCACCGGTGGCCATCTTCATCATCCCGGCGCTCTCCATGATGAGGAGGGAGTAGTTCACCGTCGGGGCTGAGGGTATGTACGAGTAGCTATGTGTTTGATTTCTCTCTCTCTCGTGTTCTCTCTATGGCACGATCTTGATGTATCGCGAGCTTTGCTATTATAGTTGGATCTTATGATGTTTCTCCCCCTCTACTCTCTTGTGATGAATTGAGTTTCCCTCTTGAAGTTATCTTATCGGATTGAGTCTATGATTTGAGAACACTTGATGTATGTCTTGACGTGTTTATCTATGGTGACAATGGGATATCACGTGCCACTTGATGTATGTTTTGGTGACCAACTTGCGGGTTCCGCCCATGAACCTATGCATAGGGGTTGGCACACGTTTTCTTGACTCTCCGGTAGAAACTTTGGGGCGCTCTTTGAAGTACTTTGTGTTGGTTGGATGAATCTGAGATTGTCTGATGCATATCGTATAATCATGCCCACGGATACTTGAGGTGATAATGGAGTATTTAGGTGACATTAGGGTTTTGGTTGATTTGTGTCTTAAGGTGTTATTCTTGTACGAACTCTTTAATAGATTGATCCGAAAGAATAACTTTGAGGTGGTTTTGTACCCTACCATAATCTCTATGTTTGTTCTCTGCTATTAGTGGAGTGACTCTTTGTTGCATGTTGAGGGCTTGTTATATGATCTATCTATGTTATTGTTGTTGAGAGAACTTGCACTAGTGAAAGTATGAACCCTAGGCCTTGTTTCCTATCATTGCAATACCGTTTACGCTCACTTTTATCATTAGTTACCTTGCTGTTTTTCTATTTTCAGATTACAAAAACCTATATCTACCATCCATATTGCACTTGTATCACCATCTCTTCGCCGAACTAGTGAACCTATACAATTTTCCATTGTATTGGGTGTGTTGGGGACACAAGAGACTCTTTGTTATTTGGTTGCAGGGTTGTTTGAGAGAGACCATCTTCATCCTACGCCTCTCACAGATTGATAAACCTTATGTCATCCACTTGAGGGAAATTTGCTACTGTCCTTCAAACCTGTGCACTTGCAGGCCCAACAACGTCTACAAGAAGAAGGTTGTGTAGTAGACATCAAGGAGCGCAAGACATCTCTGTATGAGAGGGGGTGTACGAGTGGCACACAGGGGAATAGTAGAGAGAAATGAGACCCTGGGAGACGAAGTTCGTGTTTGTGTGAGAGAAAGAGATTTCACAGGAGAATCATAGTTAGGACACATAGCAGGGAACGAGATATAGTTAGAGAGATATAGAGTGAAGGTCGAGGGAGAGAGTACCATCAGTGTGTTACGAAGATAAAAGATCATTATTGACATATAAGTAGCACGAGAAATACCCGAGAGATGATAAAGGCGTATAGGTCTAGCGAGATATATAAGCATGAGTGATAGCTATATGAGACGAATATCTGGATTAAAGGGGATTCAAATATTTAAACTAGAGATCACGACATCGATAATATCATAATAAAATTTGGTCTATGAAACATGCATATTCATTTGAATTTGGGGACACGTGTAATGTTATATAGTTTATCAATATTAGTGATTCATAGATTCTTTAATTAGAAACAATGCATGGTTTATATGCAATTAATGTCTAAACAGGATTACACTATAGGTTGTGTGTTTCAAACACATTATACGTGTTTGAGAAGTAAAAAACCCCGCATGAAACACACATTAATTGGAGACAGCTAGCGAGGAATGCATACATTGGATTTCAACATAAAGTGGTTTAAAATATTTGAAAATTCAAATTAAGATGGATCGAGCCTTATGAATCTGAGATCATGCCATTTGTCAACCATATTTATGTATAAAGGGTGTTGTGCTTTTAAAAGTATATATAAAATTGATGTATATAGATTTGTATTTGAATATAAAATGGATCCTGCCGAGAAAAAATACAAACTGGATTCGAATTGAGTTGGCACGGTGAACATGCACTCTTTCTTTGCAAAAATTTGAACGAAGCGGGGAAACTCGCAATAACCGCCCGAAACCAAAATCTGTGAGATGGAAATTACTGCCTATCCCTGACACGCAAAGCCTATCGGCTCAATTTCTATAGGTTTTGATAGGGGTAGGCTTGTAATTTCACTCAAATGTGACATAACCGCCTCCGAGTCTCACGTCCCTAGATTCATACACGATGGGCACCAAAACACAGTTTCTACTCGGCCAAAATCGCCTCTCACCTCCCTCCCTGATTCATATACGGTGGGCTCCAAAACAAACTCTCCTCGGCCAAAATCTCCGTCGGCAAATATTCGGTGTATGCGAGATTACCGTCCTATCCCCAACCGACTAATATTGTTGTGATGTAGGAAATTTTAGGCTGGAACTAAGTTTGTAAATTTCCTCGCATTTGAGACAAGCGCGCCCTCAAGACTTGGTTCCTCCTTCCTCTCCCCCTCCATTTCCCCATTCGTACTTCGTGGGCGTCAAAACACCCTCTCCACCGCAGTCTCCTCCGTTCGCCACCCCATCCACCGCCGTCCTCCTCCACCATGCCAGAGCTGATAACCCGACGCCATCGTCCATTACAAGAGATCGACATCTCGCTTCATCCGCACCGTCGTTCACCTTGCTGAGGCCACTCATACGACCGTCTCGTCCACCATGCCAGGATATTTCTGTCGCTGCCACTGTCCGCCCTCCTAGATCTCTTCCACGCCACCGACAGCCATCCCTACCGCAGCACCCTCAACGCCTCAGCAGATGCTTACACAGAGCCACACCACAGGTGGTACTCTTTTGTATCTGCTCAAGTTATTTATCTCAGCAAGAAAATAGATCGCCATTTCTTTACTGTGATTTCCTGTGCATCAATTAGAATCTTGCTTGTTAGTTGAAACCAAACATTGGTTGCGAAGTTGCCTTTGTCAGGTTTACACCTTTAGATCCGCCGTGGCACACGCACCACTATACTCACAATGCTTATGGTTTTCCCCTTTTATATTCCACATTACCTGAAATGACAGTCGACTAAATTTCAAATTGGGGTCAATCCATTTTTGGGAGTTCGCTGGAGGGAAGGAAGGGGCTCGCCGAAGGGCTGCCCAATTATCTATCTTAGGGTTTTGGGTGGTGTGGGAGTTAGGGTTCCAGCAAAATAGTAAACAGTAAAAAGTGTCTTGTCGTAAGTGCCATTTCAAGAAATTAGAAGCAGTACAAGCTAGAAGACAATGCAAGATACAACATACATCACACTCCCAAGTTAAATGTGTCTTATGGGTATGTGATCGTTGCAGGTATAAGTTGTAAGCTACGCAGATGCAATTCAACACAATCAGAAGCAATAAAAACTAGACATCGTATGGAACACGCAACCACATATAACAGTTCCAAGTTAGAGACAGCACCTATGATGGTGGAGTAGGGGAGATGTGCTCATCATCTACACGTATGTTCTAGAAATAGGAACACATGTCATATTCACAGGCATTATGTGTAAAGTAAGCAGATGCAATTCAACAAAGTTAGAAGTAAAACAAGCTAGACATCATACGCAATATGCAACCACATGTAATAGTGCCAAGTTAGAGCAAGCACCTGTGACGGTGGAATAGGGGAGATGTGCTCATCATCTACACAGCTACGTTGACTGTCCAGCCTTGTGTTGTCTTGTGAATCTTGTTGGGAGGATGGCGGAGTAAAATCTGTAGAGACCCTCTGTTTGAGTTGCTCCGAAGGACCACCATCATCCACTGTTGGACTAATTTCCTTCTACTGTATTGATTTTGCATTGTGAAGTCAAATCGATAAGAAAAAGGAATAAAATTCGCTCTTAAAAACTCATTCATGCATGATACAGATGAACACTACTCGGATGAAAGACAAACACATGATACGAGCATGGAATATGTACGAAAAAGAGGACAGCATGACATATTCACACCTAAGATGTGGTAACTAAGCAGAAGGCATTCCAACAAATTAGAAGCACTGCAAGCTAGACACCATATGAAAGATGCAACTAATATCACTCTACCAAGTTCAAACTGTCTAACGTTTCAACAAATTAGAAGCAGTACCTGCTAGAAATCATATGCAAGACACAACCAATATCACAATGGCGACTTAAAGGTGCCTTATCATAAGTGACTGATGCGGGATATGCAAGAACAGTAGTCTGATGTAAGAACATGGTGTGATCAGATATAGTATGTTCTAGAAATAGGAACACGTGTCATATGCATAGTCATTATGTGTAAAGTAAGTAGATGCAATTCAACAAAGTTAGAAGCAATACAAGCTATATATCATATGCAACATGCAACCACATATAATAGTGCCAAGTTAGAGCAAGCACCTGTGATGGTGGAGTAGGGGAGATGTGCTCATCATCTACACAGCTACGTTGACTGTCTAGCCTTGCGTTGTCTTGCGAATCTTGTTGGGAGGATGGCAGAGTAGAATCTATAGAGACCCTCCGTTTCAGTTGCTTGGAACGACAACCATCATCCAATGCCTTATGAATTTCCTTCCGATTTATTGATTTTGCATTGTGAGGTCAAACCGACAAGAAACAGGAATAAAATTTGCTCTTCAGAACTCATTCATGCATGATACTGACGAATACTACTCTGATGAAAGGCAAAGTCATGATACAAGGATGGAATATGTACGAAAAACTGGACGACTTGACATATTCACACCTATGATGTGGTAACTAAGCAGAAGGCACTTCAATAAATTAGAAGCACTGCAAGCTAGACACCATATGGAAGGTGCAACCAATATCACTCTGCCAAGTTAAAATTGTCTCGTCATAGGTGGCGCTCATCAAACTCGAAGCACTACATGCTAGAAATCATATTCAAGACACAAACCAATATCACATTGCCAACTTAAAGGTGTCCCATCATAAGTGACAGATGCAGGATACACAAGAAGAGTAGTTTCATGTAAGAACATGGTGTGATTGACAGATATAGTAGGTACCAGAAACAGGAAAGCGTTTCATATTCACACGTATCATTTGTAAGCTAAGCAGATGCAATTTACACTAATTAGGATCAATACAAGACACCATATGCAACATGCAACCAGATATCACACTGCCAAGTTAGAGAAAGCACCTTGGATGGTGGAGTAGGGGACGAGAGACTTGTAACTTGTAATGCACTAGCAGTACAAGGAGAATTAGTACTGATGCTCTGTTTACGTTGCTGCAAAGGACCACCATCATCGCCTTCCTTACTCTTTTCCTTCCTATTTTTTGATTTTGCCTTGTCAAGTCAAACCCACAAGAAAAAGGAATAAATTTGCTCTTCAAAACTCATTTATTCATGATACTGACGAACACTACTTTCATGTAAGGCAACCGCATTATAGGAGGATAGAATATTTATGAAAAATAGGACAGCATGACATATTGACATGTATGATGTATAAAGTGTAAACTAAGCACAAGGTGTTTGAACTAGTTAGAATCAATGCAAGCTAGAAACCATATGAAAGATGAAACCAATATCACTCTGCCAAATTAAAAGGGTGGCCTAACAAATGTATTTGACAAAATTAGAAGCAATACATGGCAACGGGCTAGAAATAATATGCAATATGCAACAAATAAAGGTGTCTCATCAGAAGTGATTGGTGCGGGATACAGAAGAGAGGTAGTTTCATGTAAGAACATGATTATCAAATAGATGTAGTGTGTACCAAAAATAGGAAGGCATGTTATATTCACATGTATAATGTGTAAACTAAGCATATGCATTTTACCCTAATTATAAGCATTACAAGCTAGACACCATATGCAACATGCAACCACATATCACACTACGAAGTTAGAGCAATCACCTAAAATGGTGGTGTCGGGGAAGTGCGGTCTTCAAGTACAGAGCTACGTTCAATATCTTCATTTAGGCTTGCTATTTCTTGAGAATCATGTGGAGAGGATGAAATTGCACTCTTTATAAGAGTAGCAGGTCTCATACTAACCCACGGGCGTAACTGTCTCATCATAAGCGATAGATGCAGGATACACAAGAACAGTAGTTTGATGTAAGAACATGGTGTGATAGGCAGATGTAGTATGTACCAAAAATAGGAAGGTGTGTCATATTCACATGTATAATGTGTAAGCTAAGGAGAGGCAATTTAACAAATTAGGAGCAATACAAGCTGGGCACCATATGCAACATGCAACCAAATATCACACTGCCATGTTAGAGCAAGAACCTGGGGTTATGGAGTAGGGGGGATGAGATTTGGAACTTGCGCTGCAGTAGGAGTAGCAGGAGAATCTACAGAGATCATCTGTTTCGGTTGCTCCAGAGGACCACCAACATTCCGTGCCTTTGTCCTTTTAGATTTTGCCTTGTCAAGTAAACACACAAGAAAAAGGAATGAAATTCGCACTTCCTAATTTGTTGATGCATGATACTGATGAACACAACTTTTATGTATGGCAACCACATTGTAGGAGGATGGAATATGTGTGAAAAACGCTAAGCAGAAGGCATTTCAACAAATTGGAAGCAATGCAATCTAGACACCATATGAAAGATCCAACCAAAATCACTCTACCAAGTTAGATGTGTCTCATTATCAGTGGCACTTCACCAAATTAGAGGCAATACAATTTTGAAATGATATGCAAGATGCAACCAATATTACACTGTCAACTTGAAGGTGTCTCATCAGAAGTGATTGATGAGATATACACAAGAAAAGTTGTTTGATGTAAGAACATGGTTAATAGAAAGACATAGTATGGACCAAAAACATGAAGGCATGTCATATTCATAGGTATAATGTGTTAACTAAGCAGATGCAATTTACCCTAATTAGAAGCATTACAAGGTAGACACCATATGCAACATACAACCACATATCACACTGCCAAGTAAGAGTAAGCACCTGCGATGGTGGTGTAGGGGAATTTCGGTCATCAACTAGAGAGCTACATTGACTATCTTAATTTAGCCTTGCTGTTTCTTGAGAATCATGTGGGGAGGATGACACTGCACTCTTTAAACGAGTAGCGCGTCTCACAGTAACCCACTGGGGTGGCTGTCTCATCATAAGTGATTGATTAGGGATACAAAAGAGCATTAGTTTGATGTACGAACATGGTTAATAGACATATGTAGTATGTATCAAAAACAGGAAGGCATTTCATTCTCAAAGGTATAATGTGTAAAGTAAGCAGATGCAATTTAACCACATTGGAAGCAATACAAGCTAGACACCATATGCAACATGCAACCACATTTGACAGTGCAAAGTTAAAGCAAGCACCTGGGATGGTTGTGTGTGGCAATTGAGATCATCAACTGTAGGGCTACGTTTATTGTCTCCATCTGCTGACACTACACCCTTTAGAGCGCTGAAACGCTTAGTGCTTATCTTTGAATTACATTGGAGCGACTTCTGTCTTTACTTTTGTGTATTCATCAACACTGCGTCAGAGTCTGAAATACCCATGCATAAAAAAATAGTGTGAGTATGGGTGAAGTGTGTGCACAAGTAGTACAGTGTAAAAGTAGCAGATAGCAGGTCCGTGAGAAATAAATGACGGGAGACATATGAGCTCTACAACATGCATGGCACACGAAATTACTAGATTCTAGGATTTTGAAATATGAGCACAGGGCTGGCTGGGAAATGCAGATGTTCCTCCAGCACACCACAAGGTGTGGTCCTATGAAAATAACAGTCGACTAAAAACAAATAGGTCAGTCCATTTTTTTTTGCACCGTCCGATGTACAAAGAATGGGCAGATCACCTTCATCTACCTCCAGCCAGTCAGTGTTGACGATCTTCCTCGAAACGCCAGCGACCACTGGCCCAATCCCCTGCCTCCGCCCTCCCCTCGACCTCACCGCACCGTCGTGCTTGCCACCGCCCCCAGCCATCCCTTCAAGCCCCGCCGACCTCCAGATCGGGTGCAAGCGGCTCCTGCGCCCCACACCCCTATGATAGACACCGATGGACCGCTTCCCCGGTGAACATGCGGACTAGGTGCTCTGCGCGCCTAAGCGGGTGCTACTTATTTTAATTGCGAGTCAACTGACCCTGAATTGAAATCCAGGCGGGCTACTGAGCTCTAGCCAAGGTGAAATAGTAAATGGGAGGAAACCTTGTGCATCTAGTATCATGACGAAGATGCAGTAAGAAGCGCTCAACTAGTTTCTTTCGTGGGATGAATACGGTGTGAGCAGAGATGTAAGATTTGCACGAATAAGGGAAGAGGAGTATCTCTTTCTGCTGGCAGTGCTCTGACCTTCTGTTTTTCCAACGATCTTCTTGTGGTTCACTGGAAACGTGAATTTGTGGAGGACGGTGGAGCCTTGGATGAACCCATGGCCAAGTTGTTGAGTGTGGTGCGGTGGCCGTTTGTCGGCGGCGGGGACCCAGATCCAAGGCGGCAAACGACGGCATAGCAGGAGCAGCTCCTGTGCGGTGGATGATTGCGACAGTGGAGCGGTAGCGGTGAGGCGTAGGACGACATGGTCAAAGTGGTTATGGTAGGACGCACGTCGGTGTCGACGTCGTGGAGGAAGCTCTGCCTCAGCTTCAGCTGCTAAGTCCTTGAGGGTGTTGTGGTTGCAGTTGCATTAGACGATGACGTTGGGGTACCGGCTCCGGCGTGATGGAGGAGGGCGGTGGTGGATTGGGCACGATGGGGCGGAGGACAGAGGAGGCTGGGGTTTCGCGGCTGGTGGAGAGGGCATTTTGGTGCCACGAAGTATGAATGGGGAAACAGAGGGAGGGGGAACTAAAGGCGAACAATGTTTCAGTTTGGGACGCGCTTGTTTGAAATTTGGGGAAAGTTACAAACTTTGCCCCCATCTAAACTTTCAGACATATTGCGGGTTGGGGGTAGAACAGTAATCTCAGGTGTCCCAAATGGTGGACGGGATAGATTTCGGCCGAGCGCAAGGGTATTTAGGCACCCACGTCGTATGAACGCTTCTCGGAGGCGGTTGAGACTGGCGTCTTGGTGAAGTTACAAACCTACCCCGGTTTAGACCTTTGGACATCGGGCCGATAGGCTACATGGACCAGAGTCAGGACAATAATTTCCTACCACCGAACATTAGTCTCGTGCGGTTTCAGGTGACCAGAGGCTTATTTGGCACTTCGTTCAATATTTGGGAGCAGAAGCATTAACGTTTTCGGTTCTCTTGAATTGAACTTTCAGGATTTGTCAAACTTCACAAATCTTGACTCTTGAAAATCCTCAAACTACGATTATTTTGGAATGGAGGGGGTACATTTGAATATACATTGTACATGAGTATATATTAAAAAATATGCAACTTACCTCAGTTCATGCATGGTTCCATATATAATCTACTTGGTTGCAAAAAAAATAGTTATACATGCGTATGAATATATAACATATTCATACTCTCAAGAAAGATTGATGCCCCCTTTTAGATCTGATTTACAAATGCCATTATCTCAGATTCAAATAGATGAATGCACTTCCTATGAATTCGAATCGTCGAAACCCCCTTTATGTTGAATTCAACATGTATTCTATTTCGTAGCTAGCAATTTGGAATGTATCCATGTAAGTGACAAATGTATGAAGTGCTTCACACTAAAAACATGAAGTGCACTAATTAATGTTTATATATGAATTGCAAAAGCAATGCATTGCCTGTATTTTAATCCGCTCTCACTCTATGGATGTATAATATGAAATAAACACATGCACATGCTAGAATTCAATAGAGTATGGGTGTCTGATAGACCGATTTTCGTTCATATGCAAGTTGCAAAATTCATAATCTCATTCAAAAATAATAATGCCACATATATTTTAATTTAATCCGTAGAACCGCCTTTTACACGTAGATGCACCATGCGTCGGCCCGTTCTCACACACGCGCTATATATCTCTCTATCTAACGCATAAGTGCACACACTTTATATACAACGGCATTTCACTTTAACACATGCTCACAATCTCTCCCGGGGTGTCGGGGTGTCTCTCTCACACACACTCTCTATATATGTCCCTCTCTCTTTCTGACTACTATGTACCACTCTTTTCTCTAATCTCAGTTGGAAAACACTTTTTCTCTCACATGCATACATACATACGCGCGGTCTCTACTAGCCCTCTATACGCACATATATGTGCCTACGTGTCTCCCGCATGCACATTATCTTTAGGCCTCTCTCGCACACATCCCCCCATACACACCTCTCTCTTAGTAGTTGTCAGATATGATTCCATCAGATCATTCGGTAGGATATCCCTGACTGTTAGGCTGGATGGTAATACGAGGCAAAGTTTTACCCATGTCCGGGCCCTTGCAGTTGAGGAAAAAGCCTACTCCTGGTACTGTATAGGGGTGTGTACAAAGTACACATGAATACCAGGGATTGTGTGTGTGTGTATACTATTGACTAACTAGCCCCAGGCTTCTATAATATACTCGGGGCCTATGGTTACAAATCATATATAGTCTGCTTATCATCAGTGGGGATAGAGTCCTCAACGACTATGGTAGCTTCGTCTTGTATGCCGAGTCCTCCACATGGGTCTTCGTATAATGCGTCTCGGTCCAACCTATCTGGCGCAGGATGGAACCGACCCATGAGTCCTCATGTTGATCCACCACAACTAGAAATGATATACCCATCACAACTAGAAATGATGTGCCCACCACACCACACACGCAATCGGCCACTAAGAAAATAAGCATATACAATAGTACAATGTTATACATGAAAGTTAATTGCATGGTGCATCCAAAAGTATTTGTTCTGCATTGTGAATGTTTATATTTTCTCCTAAAAGTAGTCACGGGAAAGAGAAATGAAGATCATATCTCTCCTTGTCTCCACCGTACACCCCCTCTTTCTACACCAATTTCACGTACGCACACAAACTATCTCTCGGCCCTCTAAAAGTATGCATGCTAGTCACACATTCACGCGTGACGGGCACTGTATTTCAAGCGAAAGCACTATATGGTCACTGGACTTCAGAATATGCTCGAAGGTAAATGAGTCCATCAACTCCAACGGCATAGCTGAATGCAAAACAACGACCAATCGCACCTTATTCGTCGTCTGAGTAGTCTGCAACATGAGACGTTGCAGCCGTGTAGGTCAGCACATTGAATATGCTGGCAGAGTTACACTGTAAAGCAAAGAAATGCAGAAACTATATCTACATGCAATATTTAGCTGGTGGAGGCTGTAAGTTTATGATTTTGCATAAAGCTAGTTTTTCCCTACAATAAAGAATAAATTTATTTAACTACTCCCATGTTGCCATTTATTTGAGAAGGTAACCCCAACTCAAAATCCCAATTAAAAGTATCATCATTAACCCAAATCAGATTAATTAAGTAACGTGATGATATCACATCAATAGATTCAAGTACTAGATACTAAAGATGTCCATAACCGGGGACACGGCTAACCATGATTAGTTTACACACTCTGCAGAGGTTGCGCACTTTTCCCCACAAGACTCGACCGCATCCATGATTGGATGATCGAGACATAGCCTTTCTGAAGCATTAACTCTTTACTCCGGGCGGACTGGTACACCTACTTTCCCCTACATCTGCTAGTCCACCTCTTCAAGAGCTCACGCAACTTACTCAACTATGCCAGAGCCCATAATGGCTTGTGGCTGCACACGGAAGTTTCTAGCATGAATAATCTTATGATCCCTTTGAGCCTGGGTGGCATTCCATAGGAAAAATCACACGGGTACTCCGGGATTTCCCAAAAATAGGCAACACTGGGTTCCCCAGGTGCCTCAACCAATCCACCTAGATGTATATTAAAGTTGCCACCTTAATGTTATCCATGATTAAGTAACTCTCAAACTTCCATGTGTGAATCACGATCCAATCCCCGTCTACGAGCATGGCTAAGCAATAATAAGCATAACGTATATTCCCGGGGTTATCAAAAGGTATTAGGTTCCTACCTCAAGCACTGCAACCAAAACCACATGTTACCAATCCTACTCATGTAAATATTTCAGGGGCAATACTAATGCATAGTAAAACTGGGTATAAAAGAGTATTATCAAAGTGTAACTTGCCTTGCTGATGATCTGCAAACTCTAGAGATTCGTAGTAACAAGCTTTGCACTCTAGGTAATATAGCATAGACAAACAATAGCATACATAAGCATTCACTCAATCGAAACACGAGAAAAACTGAGAAAAGATCCAAATCGAACATGAGACAAGCGAACGGCTTAAACTAACAAGAGTCAAACCTAACTGCAATATTAACATGTGAATTAGATCTTAACAGTAGGTGCAAGTGATTAGCTACTATTTGCAAAAAGATTCAACTCAAACGGAGCAACGAAACTCAAAATACGAACGAAACAATATCATTGACTAATCTGGACAAAACTCAAATTTTACAGTACCAAAATCATGTTAAAGTTGGTTAACTGGAAAGAATAGAATGATACAAAGATTTAGGCGCTGGTTTCATCTAATTTGGATAAACAAGTAAAAAGTTATACTAGTTTAAAGATCAGGGGCTAAATCACGATAAAACTATTTGCGGATAGGTCCCTGGCCGAAAATAAACTAAAAAGAAAAACCTACTGCACGAAAGTTTGCTATGTGAACTTAACCGACGAAGACCGTTCGTTATAATGAACGAACGAATGAACGTTCGTTAGGTAAATAAACCGAAACCAACCGATATGAAAAAAAACCCGAAGGAAAAACCGAAAAAAAACAATTGGTCTTTTACCGGTCAACGGCGACGGCGGAAACCAGGCGGCGGCGGCAGACGGTGGCGGCGCAGCAGGCGGCGGCAGCTGCGGGTTCGGCGGGGTGGGGTGGCGGCGGCGGTGGGTATTTAAAGGGGGTGGGGAGGCCGCGCGGCGACTTGGGCGAGGGGGCGCCCAACGGGAATCCGTGCCGGACTCCCCAGGTGACGGTGGCAAGGAGAGGGACTCCTCCCGCTTGGAGGAGGCGGTGGCGTGATGGCTGGGCCGGCCTGCTTGGTTGGGCATTCGGCCGAGTCGGGCGGGAAGATTTATTTTTAATAATTTCGCCCGAAAGAAAAATCCCTAATAAAATAAAAAAATCCTAAAAATGCCAAAAATAATTTTCACCGTCTAAACAAAATATTTATAACAAAGTGAACATTTTTCTGGCCTAAAAATGCAATTTTCAAAAATGCATATTTTTCTAATTCAAATAAAATAGCAACTATAATACCAATAAAATCATAATTTGATTTTAAAATTCTTTCTCCAATATTTCTCTAAATTTGAAGAAGTCATTATCTTCTCTCATATATTTTTAATATTAGGGATAATTGGAGAGAAAAATAATAAAATCAAATTGATCCTTTCTTCAAATTTGACATAAATTCAAATATGATTTTTGTGAAACCTCCAACTCTCTCCTGGGGTCCTTTAGTTGCTTAAGATTTCCAGGATCACAACAAAATTGCAAGAATGAATATGATATGCATATGATGATCTATGTATAACATCCAAATTGAAAATTAGGATGTTACAAACCTACCCCCCTTAAGATGAATCTCGCCCTCGAGATTCGGGTTGGTCAGCAAAAAGGTTTGGGTGGTCTCTATGGAGATCTTCTTCTCGTTCCCAGGTGGCTTCTTCCTCGGTATGGTGGCTCCAGTGTACTTTGCAGAACTTGATAACCTTGCTGCGAGTAACTCAGCTGGAAAACTCGAGAATCTTGACTGGCTTCTCTTCATAAGTCAAATCACTGTCTAACTGAATTGCTTCCAGTGGCACTGTATCTCTCAGAGGAAGATCAGCCATCTCTGTGTGGCACTTCTTCAACTGGGAAACGTGAAACACATCGTGAACTCCTAACAATCCTTCTGGCAATTCCAACTTGTAAGCAACTTCTACCATGCGTTCCAAAACTCTGTATGGTCCCACAAAATGTGGTGCTAGCTTTCCCTTGACTCCAAAACGCTTAACTCCTCGAAGCGGGGACACACGTAGATATTCTCTGTCTCCGACTTTGTAAACTATCTCCTTGTGTTTAGTATCCGCATAACTCTTCTGCCTGGACTGGGCTACCTTGAGTCTGCCACGAATCAACTTAACCTTCTCTTTAGAATCTTTGATTAAATCCTGTCCGAACAACTGTCGATCTCCAACTTCATCCCACGATAATGGTGTCCTGCACCTCCTTCCGTACAAAGCTTTGAAAGGGGCCATCTTCAAACTGGCTTGATAACTCTTGTTATAAGAGAACTCTGCATATGGCAAATTGTCATCCCAACTAGATCCATAATCTAGCACACAAGCTCTCAACATGTCCTCCAGAATCTGATTGACTCTCTGGGTCCGTCCATCTGTCTGTGGATGAAAGGTTGTACTGAATTCTAGCCTGGTATCCAAAGTTTCATGCAACTGATTCCAAAACTTTGAGGTAAACTGGGTTCCTCTATCTGATACAATGGTCCTTGAAACTCCGTGCAGACATATGATCCTGGTCACGTATATCTTTGCCAACTTAGCACTCGTATAGGTGGTCTTCACCGGGATGAAATGAGCTACATTCGTCAACCGATCGACTACTGCCCAGATAGGGTCATAGCCTGAATGAGTATTGGGTAATCCAGTGATAAAATCCATGCCAAGGTTATCCCGCTTCCATTCGGGTATCAGCAATGGTTGTAGCAATCCAGCTGGCTTCTCATGCTCTGCCTTAACTCTCTGACATACATCACATACTGCTACATACTCCGCTATATCCTTCTTCATTCCTGTCCACCAGAAACTTTCCTTCAAATCCAGATACATCTTAGTGTTTCCTGGGTGAATTGAATATGGCAAATCATGTGCCTCCTGCAGAATCAACTTCTTGATCTCGGGGTCACTAGGCACATATATGCGATCCTCAAACCATAAACTGTCATGCTAATCCTCACGAAATCCTTTAGCCTTTCCTTTGCTCATCCTTTCCTTTATCTCGGCAATCTCCTTGTCAGTCTTCTGGGATTTTCTGATATTACCCAAAAGAGTGGACTGAATTTCCAATGCTGCAACATAACCTCTCGGAACTATCTCCAAGCATAACTCTCAAAGATCATCTGCTAACTCCTTAGGTAATCCTCCGGTTATGAGTGTGTTAACATAACTCTTGCGGCTTAACGCATCTACTACGACATTGGCCTTTCCAGGATGATAGTGCAATTTCATATGATAATCCTTGATGAGCTCCAACGATCTCCTTTGCCTGAGGTTCAACTCCTTCTGCGTGAAGATGTATTTCAAACTCTTATGATCCATGTATACCTCACAATGGTTTCCGATGAGAAAATGTCTCCATGTCTTCAGCGCATGCACTACGACTGCTAACTCCGAATCATGCGTAGCATAATTTAGCTCATGAGGTTTAAGCTGTCGTGAGGCATATGAAACAACTCTCCCTTCCTGCATAAGTATGGCTCCAAGCCCTCGGCGTGAAGCGTAGCAATATACTTGGTAATCCTTACGTTGGTCTGGGAGAATCAGCACTAGGGCTGTAACCAAACGTTTCTTCAACTCCTGAAAACTAGCTTCACACTCCTCAATCCATTTAAACTTGGTGTCCTTCTTCAACAACTCTGTCATGGGCTTTGCAATCCTAGAGAAATTCTCAATGAACCTTTGATAATAACCTGTGAGTCCAAGAAAACTCCTGATCTCTCCAATTCATGTGGGTGCCACCCATTTAGTAACAGAAGTAACCTTGGTAGGGTCTACTGCTATTCCTTCTCCGGATATAACATGTCCGAGGAATCCAACTTCCTTTAGCCAAAACTCACATTTGCTGAACTTGGCGTATGACTGATGTTCCCTGAGCTTCTCAAGAACCAAACGCAAATGCTCCTTATGCTATTCTTTGTTCTTCGAGTAGACCAATATATCATCAATGAACACCACGATGAACTTATCCAAAAACTCCATAAACAATTTGTTCATCATGTTCATGAAATAGGCAGGCGTGTTAGTCAGACCAAATGACATAATGGTATACTCATATAGCCCGTACCTTGTGGTAAAAGCTGTCTTTGGTATATCCTGCTCCCGGATCTTCAATTGGTGATAACCTCATCGAAGACGATCTTAGAGAATTCTTTAGCTCCTTGCAACTGGTCAAACAAATCATTGATCATCGGTAGTGGGTATTTGTTCTTGATCGTCACCTCATTCAGCGCATGATAATCAACAACCATCCTGAAAGATCCTTCCTTCTTCTCCACTAGAAGCACTCGGGCTCCCCAAGGTGATGAACTTGGTCGAATGTAACCTTTCTCCAGTAACTCCTTAATCTGCTTCTTAATTTCCTCCAGATCTTGGGCGGGCATCCGATACGGTCTCTTTGATATTGGCCCGGTGCCTAGAAATAGCTCACCCAGAAACTCAATGTCTCGATCCAGTGGCATCCTGGTAACAGCTACGTCTTGAGCTTGCGTTGGTTTTCCTCGAAGAGGAGAGGGTGATGCAGCAGAGTAGCGTAAGTATTTCCCTTAGTTTTTGAGAACCAAGGTATCAATCCAGTAGGAGGCTCCTCAAAAGTCCCACGCACCTACACAAACAAACTGAGAACTTGCAACCGACGCAATAAAGGGGTTGTCAATCCCTTCACGGCCACTTGCGAAAGTGAGATCTAATAAAGATAGTATGATAAGATAAATATATTTTTGGTATTTTATAATATAGATGCAAAACTTAAAGATGCAAATAAAAGTAAATTGGAGGCAAATATGATAAGAGATAGACCCGGGGGGCATAGGTTTCACTAGTGGCTTCTCTCAAGATAGCATAAGTATTACGGTGGGTGAACAAATTACTGTCGAGCAATTGATAGAAAAGCGCATAGTTATGAGATTATCTAGGCATGATCATGTATATAGGCATCACGTCCATAACAAGTAGACCGACTCCTGCCTACATCTACTACTATTACTCAACACATCGACCGACTCCTGCCTACATCTACTACTATTACTCAACACATCGACCGACTCCTGCCTGCATCTAGAGTATTAAGTTCATAAGAACAGAGTAACGCATTAAGCAACATGACATGATGTAGAGGGATAAACCCAAGCAATATGATATAAACCCCATCTTGTTATCCTCGATGGCAACAATACAACACGTGCCTTGCAACCCTTTCTGTCACTGTGTAAGGACACCGCAAGATTGAACCCAAAGCTAAGCACTTCTCCCATGGCAAGAAAGATCAATCTAGTAGGCCAAACCAAACTGATAATTCGAAGAGACTTGCAAAGATAACTCAATCATACATAAAAGAATTCATATAAAATTCAAATATTATTCATAGATAAACTTGATCATAAACCCACAATTCATAGGATCTCGACAAACACACCGCAAAAAGAGTTTACATCGAATAGATCTCCACAAGAGAGGGGGAGAACATTGTATTGAGATCCAAAAAGAGAGAAGAAGCCATCTAGCTAATAACTATGGACCCGTAGGTCTGTGGTAAACTACTCACAACTCATCGGAGGGCAAGGATGTTGATGTAGAAGCCCTCCGTGGTCGATTCTCCCTCCGGCAGAGTGCCGGCGAAGGCTCCAAGATGAGATCTCGCGGATATAGAAGGTTATGATGGTGGAAATTGTGTTTCGTCTGCCCCTGGATGTTTTCAGGGTACGTAGGTATATATAGGAGGGAGAAGTACGTCGGTGGCCGCCCGAGGGGCCCACAAGATAGGGGGTGCGCCCTATAGGGGGGGCGCGCCCTCCTATCTCGTGGGAGCCTCAGCAGCTTCTTGGCTTGCACTCCAATTCCTCTGTTTCACGTTCGTTCCAAAAATCACGCAACCGAAGGTTTCATTCCGCTTGGACTCCGTTTGATATTCCTTTTCTTCGAAATACTGAAATAGGCAAAAAAACAGCAATATGGGCTGGGCCTCCAGTTAGTAGCTTAGTCCCAAAAATGATATAAATGTGTAAAATAAAGCCCATAAACATCCAAAAGGGGTAATATAATAGCATGGAACAATCAAAAATTATAGATATGTTGGAGACGTATCAAGCATCCCCAAGCTTAATTCCTGCTCGTCCTCGAGTAGGTAAATGATAAAAATAGAATTTTTGATGTGGAATGCTACCTAGCATAATTCATAATGTAATTTTCTTTATTGTGGCATGAATGTTCAGATCCAAATGATTCAAAACAAAAGTTCATATTGATAAAAGAAATAGTAACACTTCAAGCATACTAATCAAAGTAATCATGTCTTCTCAAAATAACATGGCAAAAGAAAGTTCATCCCTACAATATCATATAGTTAGGCTATGCTTCATTTTCGTCACACAAAGATGTTCCCAACTTCTATACCCCCGATGACAAGCCAAGCAATTGTTTCATACTTAAATAATCTCAAACTTTTTCAACCTTCACGCAATACATGAGCTTGAGCCATGGATATAGCACTATGGGTGGAATAGAATATGATGATGGGGATTGTGTGGAGAAGACAAAAAAGGAGAAAGTCTCACATTGACGAGGATAATCAATGGGCTATGGAGATGCCCATCAATTGATGTCAATATGAGGAGTAGGGATTGCCATGCAACAGATGCATTAGAGCTATAAATGAATGCTCAACAAAAGAAAACTAGTGGATGTGCATCCAACTTGCTTGCTCACGAAGACCTAGGGCATTTGAGGAAGCCCATCATAGGAATATATAAGCCAAGTTCTATAATGAAAAATTCCCACTAGTATGAGAAAGACAACTTATGAGACTCACTATATGAAAAACATGGTGCTACTTTGAAGCACAATATATGAGACTCACTACATGAAGAACAAGGTGCTACTTTGAAGCACAAGTGTGGAAAAAGAGATAGTAACATTGCCCTTTTTATTTTTTTTTATTTTTTTTATTTTTTTTCTTTTTTTCTTTTTTTGGGCCTTTCTTTTTTTCTTTTGGACTTTATTCTTTTTTTTCCTTCTTTTTTTTTCTTTTTGGGCAATGCTCTAATAATGATGATCATCACACTTTCATTGATTACAACATAAGAATTACAACTCGAAACTAGAACAAGATATGAGTCTATATGAATGCCTCCGGCGGTGTACCGGGATGGTGCAATGAATCAAGAGTGACATGTATGAAAAATAATGCATGGTGGCTTTGCCACAAATATGATGTCAACTGCATGATCATGCAATGCCAATATGACAAAAGTAAAGTATGTCATGATGATGGTAAACGAAACGGTGGAAAGTTGCATGGCAATATATCTCGGAATGGATATGAAAATGCCATAATAGGTAGGTATGGTGGCTGTTTTGAGGAAGATATAAGGAGGTTTATCTGTGATAGAGCGTATCGTATCACGGGGTTTGGATGCACCGGCGAAGTTTGCACCAACTCTCAAGGTGAGAAAGGGCAATGCACGGTACCGAAGAGGCTAGCAATGGCGGAAAGGTAAAAGTGCGTACAATCCATGGACTCAACATTAGTCAAAAGAACTCATATAATTATTGCAAAAATTTAGAAGTCATCAAAAATCAAGTACTACGCGCATGCTCCTAGGGGGATAGATTGGTAGGAAAAGACCATCACTCGTCCCCGACCGCCACTCATAAGGATGCAGAAGCCCGGTACACTTCATGTTTCAAATTTGTTACACAACTTTAACCATACGTGCATGCTACGGGACTTGCTAACTTCAACACAAGCATTCTTTAAATTCATAATCACCCAACTAGCATGACTTTAATATTACTACCTCCATATCTCAAAACAATTATCAAGTATCAAATTGATCATAGCATCCAATTCACTTTCTATGATAGTTTCTATTATACCCAACTTGGATGCCTACCATTCTAGGACCAATTTTATAACCAAAGAAAATACCATGCTGTTCTAAAAGACTCTCAAAATAATATAAGTGCATCATGAGAGACTAGAAATTTCTACCATGATGTTCTAAAAGACTCTCAAAATAATATAAGTGCATCATGAGAGACTAGAAATTTCTTCAAAATTAAGTCACCACCGTGCCCTAAAAAATATAAGTGAAGCACTAGAGCAAAAACTATCAAGCTCTAAAGATATAAGTGAAGCACATAGAGTATTCTAGCAAATTCTAATCAAATATGATTCTCCCAAAAGGTGTGTACAGCAAGGATGATTGTGGTAAACTAAAAATCAAAGACTAATATAATACACGACGCTCCAAGCAAAACACAAATCATGTGGCGAATAAAAATATAGCTCCAAGTAAAGTTACCAATGAACGAAGACGAAAGAGGGGATGCCTTCGCGGGGCATCCCCAAGCTTAGGCTTTTGGCTATCCTTGAATATCTTGGGGTGCCTTGGGCATCCCCAAGCTTAGGCTCTTGCCACCCTTTATTCCATAGTCCATAAAAGCTTTACCCAAAACTTGAAAACTTCACAACACAAAACTCAACAGGAAATCTTATAAGCTCCGTTAGTGAAAGAAAACAAAACCACCACATAAGGTGCTGCAATGAACTCATTATTTATTTGTTTTGGTGTTAAACCTACTCTATTCCAACTTCTCTATGGTTTATAAACTACTTTACTAGCCATAGATGCATCAAAATAAACAAACAACACACAAAAAACAGAATCTATCAAAAACAGAACAGTCTGTAGAAATCTGTAACTAACGCAAACTTATGGAACTCTAAAAATCCTACCAAAATAGGAAGTCCTGGAAAATTTGTTTATGGATCAGCAGAAAAAATAATCAACGCAAAAGCACGTTCCTGTGATTTAACAAAATTATATTCGTGCAACAAAAGTTTCTGTTTTTCAGCAGAATCTAATCAACTATCATCATAGGTTATCCTATAGATTCTACTTGGCACAAACACTAATTAAAAGATAAAAACACATCTAAACAGAAGGTAGATGCAAGATTTATTACTAAACAGGAGCAAAAACAAAAAAACACAAAGAAAATTGGGTTGCTCCCAACTAGCGCTATCGTTTAACGCGCCTAGCTAGGCATAAAAGCGAAGATAGATCTAACGGGTGCCATCTTTGGCACTAAATTCATAAGTAGCCCGCATGATAGTTTCATATGGTAATTTTACTTTCTTTCTTGGAAAGTGCTCCATGCCTTTCTTCAATGGAAATTGGAATCTAATATTCCCTTCCTTCATATCAATAATCGCACCAATCGTTCTAAGGAAAGGTCTACCAAGAATAATAGGGCAAGAAAGATTGCAATCTATGTCAAAAACGATAAAATCCACGAGCACCAAAGTTCTATTTGCAACAATGAGAACATCATTGATTCTTCCCATAGGCTTTTTAATGGTGGAATCCGCAAGGTGCAAATTTAAAGAACAATCATCAAGATTATGGAAACCTAAAATATCACATAAAGTTTTCAGAATCGTGGAAACACTAGCACCCAAATCACACAAAGCAAAACACTCATAATCTTTAATTCTAATCTTTATAGTAGGTTCCCACTCATCATTAAGTTTTCTAGGTATAGAAACTTCCAAATTAAGTTTTTCATCATAAGATTGCATCAAGGCATCAACGATATGTTTGGTAAAAGCTTTATTTTGACTATAAGCATGAGGAGAATTAACAAAGGATTGCAACAAGGAAATGCAACCTTTTAAAGAACAATTATCATAATCAAATTCCTTGAAATCCGAGATAGTAGGTTCAATGTTATTAGAAGTTGAGGATTCTCCAATCTCACTTTTACCAAATTTAGCATCAAGATCTAACGACTCTGAATTCTTGGGATACCTTTTAGGAAAAGTTGATTCATCATCAGTCCCATAATCATCAAAATTCATATTGAAAAACATAGATCTAATAGGAGACGCATCAATAACTTTAAGATCCTCATCATTATTTTCAAGGAACCTAGAAGAACACGCTTTTATAAAGCTATCCTTTTTAGCATGCAATCTAGCGGTTCTTTCCTTGCACTCGTCAATGGAAATTCTCATTACTTCGAGAGACTAATTGATATCATGCTTGGGAGAAGAAGATCTAAGTTTAAGAGAATAAACATCAAGTGAAAGTCTGTCAACGTTCCTAGACAAATCATCAACTTTGAGTAATTTTTCTTCAAGCAAAGCATTAAAATTCTTTTGAGAAATCATAAATTCTTTCACACTATTCTCAAAATTAGAGGGAATCTTATTAAAATTACCATAAGATTTATTGTAGGAATTTCCATAATTATTAGAGGAATTACTAGGAAATGGTCTAGCATTAAAGTTTCCTCTATAAGCATTGTTTCCAAAACTATTCCTACCAACAAAATTCACATTCATAGATTCATTATTATTCTCAATCAAAGAAGACAAAGGCATATCATTGGGATCAAGAGGAGTATTTTTAGTAGAAAACATCTTCATAAGTTCATCCATCTTTCCACTCAAAACATTGATTTCTTCTATAGCATGCACTTTTTTACTAGAAGATCTTTCGGTGTGCCATTGAGAATAATTAGCCATAATATTATCACAAATTTTTGTAGCATCTCCTAACGTGATTTCCATAAACGTGCCTCCGCGGCCGAATCTAAGAGATTTCTAGAAGCAAAGTTCAATCCGGCATAAATTTTTTGTATGATCATCCATAAATTCAAACCATGAGTAGGGCAATTGCGAAGCATCAATTTCATTCTTTCCCAAGATTGGGCAACATGCTCATGATCAAGTTGTTTAAAATTCGTAATATCGTTCCTAAGAGTGATAATCTTAGCGGGAGGAAAATACTTAGAGATAAAAGCATCTTTGCACTTGTTCCAAGAATCAATACTATTTTTAGGCAAAGACGAAAACCAAACTTTAGCACGATCTCTAAGTGAAAATGGAAATAACTTCAATTTGACAATATTGTTACCCGTATCTTTCTTCTTTTGCATATCACACAAATCAACAAAATTGTTTAGATGAGTAGCGACATCTTCACTAGGAAGGCCGGCAAATTGATCTTTCATAACAAGATTCAACAAAGCAGTATTGATTTCACAAGACTCAACATCATTAAGACGAGCAATTGAAGTACTAAGGAAATCATTATTATTGGTATTCGAAAATTCACACAATTTGGTATTATCTTGCGCCATGGCAACAAGAAATCCAACACACAAGCAAACAGAAAAGAGGCAAGCTTAAAGAGAGGAGGAGATTGGGAAAGAGAGGGTGAATAAAACGGCAAGGGTGAAGTGGGGGAGAGGAAAACGAGAGGCAAATGGCAAATAATGTAAATGTGAGGGAGATGGGTTTGTGATGGGTACTTGGTATCTCTTGACTTGAGCGAAGACCTCCCCGGCAACGGTGCCAGAAATCCTTCTTGCTACGTCTTGAGCTTGCGTTGGTTTTCCTCGAAGAGGAGAGGGTGATGCAGCAGAGTAGCATAAGTATTTCCCTCAGTTTTTGAGAACCAAGGTATTAATCCAGTAGGAGGCTCCTCAAAAGTCCCACACACCTACACAAACAAACAGAGAACTCGCAACTAACGCAATAAAGGGGTTGTTAATCCCTTCACGGCCACTTGCGAAAGTGAGATCTAATAAACATAGTATGATAAGATAAATATATTTTTGGTATTTTATAATATAGATGCAAAAATTAAAGATGAAAATAAAAGTAAATTGGAGGCAAATATGATAAGAGATAGACCCGGGGGCCATAGGTTTCACTAGTGGCTTCTCTCAAGATAGCATAAGTATTACATTGGGTGAACAAATTACTGTCGAGCAATTGATAGAAAAGCGCATAGTTATGAGATTATCTAGGCATGATCATGTATATAGGCATCACGTCCATAACAAGTAGACCGACTCCTGCCTGCGTCTACTACTATTACTCCACACATCGACCGACTCCTGCCTGCATCTAGAGTATTAAGTTCATAAGAAAAGAGTAATGCATTAAGCAAGATGACATGATGTAGAGGGATAAACTCAAGCAATATGATATAAACCCCATCTTGTTATCCTCGATGGAAACAATAAAATATGTGCCTTGCAACCCTTTCTGTCACTGGGTAAGGACACCGCAAGATTGAACCCAAAGCTAAGCACTTCTCCCATGGAAAGAAAGATCAATCCAGTAGGACAAACCAAACTGATAATTCGAAGAGACTTGCAAAGATAACTCAATCATACATAAAAGAATCCAGAGAAGATTCAAATATTATTCATAGATAAACTTGATCATAAACCCACAATTCAACGGATCTCGACAAACACACCGCATAAAGAGTTTACATCGAATAGATCTCCACAAGAGAGGGGGAGAACATTGTATTGAGATCCAGAAAGAGAGAAGAAGCCATCTAGCTAATAACTATGGACCCGTAGGTCTGTGGTAAACTACTCACAACTCATTGGAGGGGCAAGGATGTTGATGTAGAACCCCTCTGTGGTCGATTCCACCTCCGACAGAGTGTCGTCAAAGGCTCCAAGATGAGATCTCGCTGATATAGAAGGTTACGGTGGTGGAAATTGTGTTTCGTCTGCCCCTGGATGTTTTCGGGGTATGTAGGTATATATAGGAGGAAGAAGTACGTCGGTGGCCGCCTGAGGGGCCCACGAGATAGGGGGGCGCGCCCTATAGGGGGGGGGCGCACGCTCCTATCTCGTGGGAGCCTCGGCAGCTTCTTGGCTTGCACTCCAAGTCCTCTAGATCACGTTCGTTCCAAAAATTACGCTCCCAAAGGTTTTACTCCGTTTGGACTCCGTTTGATATTCCTTTTCTTCGAAATACTAAAATAGGCAAAAAAAACAAAAATATGGGCTGGGCCTCCAGTTAGTAGGTTAGTCCCAAAAATGATATAAATGTGTAAAATAAAGCCCATAAACATCCAAAAGGGGTAATATAATAGCATGGAACAATAAAAAATTATAGATACGTTGGAGACGTATCAGTAACACCTCCGGAAATATGTCGGGGTAGTCCTTCACCACTGGTACTTCCTCCTGTATAACTCCTTATAAGGAATTTACTTGAGTCCTCCTCGGCGCATGACAGGATACATACTTGATCCTCTTTCCTTCTAGGGTAGTGAGAAGAATTGATTTACTTGCGCAGTCGATGTTCCCTTCAAACTTGGATAGCCAATCCATTGCCAATATCACATCCAATCCTTGTGACTCCAGAACAATTAGGTCGGTGGGAAAAACTTGTCTACCTATAGTTAGTGGCAACTGATAGCATCCCCTACTAGCCATATAATCCGCTCCTGGGGAACTTACTAACATAGGTGACTTAAGGGCTACGGTTGGCAGGTTATACTTATCCACAAATCCCCTTGATATGTATGAATCAGATGCACTAGTATCGAAAAGTACAAGTGCGGTAAATGCATTAATCAAAAACTTACCGACAATTGAGTCGGGTTGATCCTCAATCTCCTCCACGCTGACGTGGTTCACCTAACCTTTGGTTAAGGGGTTGGGCTTCTTGGCAGAACCTCCATTGCCATTTCCATTCTTTGCTTCAGGACATTCAGTGGCATAATGTCCAGTCTTCTGGCACTTGAAATAGGTAATTTGGCTCATATCCCTCTTGGCTGGTGTTGAAGGGTTGGAACGGTTCTGGCTACTGCTTCCTCCATTCCCATTGCCATTCTTGGGGCCACTGTGGTTGTGCGAACTTGCTCCATTGTGCGTATGTCCTCCATGTTTATGGTATGTCCTCCTGAGTACGGGGAATAGCGGGGTTTCTGCTGAGCTCGTGAAGTGTACCTCCCCTATCCATACTTTCTCTTGCGATTATCAATCTGTTGCTGCCTGCCTTCAATCATGAGAGCCCTATCTACCAACTCCTGGTAGTTGTTGAATGTTGCCACCATCAACTGCATGCTCAGCTCATCACTCAGTCCTTCCAGAAACTTCTCCTGCTTAGTGGCATCTGTAGCTACATCATTAGGGGCATAGCGTGCTAACTTGCTGAACTCATCCACATACTGGCCCACTTTACGTCCTCCTTGGCGCAGGTTGCGAATCTCGTGCTTCTTCATGCTCATAGGTCCTACTGAAACATGGGCAGTGCGGAAAGCCTGCTGAAACTGATCCCATGTAACAGTGTTAATGGGGTAAGTGGCTGTGAAATTCTCCCACCATGATGCTGCGGGTCCATCAAGCAGAACACACTCTCACCGCATCTGTCCATCCTGCAGTGGTCAGCTCTCTTCCAATCTTGCGGAGCCAATCATCTGCAATAATCGGCTCGGTGCTAATAGAGAACACCAGCGGATTCAACCTTAGAAAACGGACTAGGTGATCAACATGGGGTGGTGGTGGTGGGTTGTTGTTGTTTTTGCCTTGGTTCTGGTTCTGAACTAGTATCTGCATCAATGCATTCTGTTGTTGGATCAACTCAATGAGCTCCGGTGGGAAGGCAAATCCATTGTCACGTCTCGGAGGCATCTGATGGGTTAGAAGGGGTGAGAAAACAGAATAGAATGATGTCTAAGAGAGATTCACTACCCATATGCTCTGATACCATCTTGCAGCGACCAGACCTCAGACGGTCAAGTCTCTGTGCATCAGTGTCATCCCTGGATCGGTAATGCTGACATGCACAGTACTGGAGGAATTATAACAGAGTTTCAATCACACACTTATTACATCGAGTCCTCATAAAGAGTATGATTACACAAAAATATCATAGATGAGGGCCATCTAAACTAGATAACTGCGGAAGCTTTGAAGGTAAATGAGTCCATCAACTCCAACGACATAGTTGAGTGCGAAACAACGACCTATCACACCTTATTCATCGTCTGAGTAGTCTGCAACATGAGAGTTACAGCCGTGTAGGTCAGCACATTGAATATGCTGGCAGAGTTACATTGTAAAGCAAATAAATGCAGAAACTATATCTACATGCAATATTAGGCTGGTGGAGGCTGTAAGTTTATGACTTTGCATAAAGCTAGTTTTTCCCTACAACAAAGGAATGAATTTATTTAACTACTCCCATGTTGCCCATTATTTGAGAAGTTAACCCCAACTAAAAATCCCAATTAAAAGTATCATCATTAAACCAAATCAAATTAATTAAAGTAACGTGATGAGATCACAACAATAGATTCAAGTACTAGATACTCAAGATGTCCATAACCGGGGACACGGCTAACCATGATTAGTTTATACACTCTGCAGAGGTTGTGAACTTTTCCCCACAAGACTCGACCGCATCCTTGATCGAATGATCGAGACATAGCCTTTTTGAAGCATTAACTCTTTACTCCGGGCGGACCGGTACACCTACTTTCCCCTACATCTGCTAGTCCACCTCTTCAAGAGCTCACGCAACTTACTCAACTATGCCAGAGCCCATAATGGCTTGTGGCTGCACACGGAAGTTTCTAGCATGAATAATCTTATGATCCCTTTGAGCCTGGGTGGCATTCCATAGGAAAAATCACACGGGTACTCTGAGATTTCCCAAAAACAAGCAACACTGGATTCCCCAGGTGCCTCAACCAATCCACCCAGATGTATATTAAAGTTACCACCTTAATGTTATCCATGATTAAATAACTCTCAAACTTCCATGTGAATCACGATCCAATCCCCATCTCCGAGCATGGCTAAGCAATAACAAGCATAACGTATATTCCCTGGGTGATCAAAAGGTATTAGGTTCCTACCTCAAGAACTACAACCAAAACCACATGTTCCCAATCCTACTCATGCAAATATTTGAGGGGCAATACTAATGCACAGTAAAACTGGATATAAAAGAGTATGATCAAAGTGTAAGTTGCCTTGCTGACGATCTGCAAATTCTAGAGAATCATAGTAACAAGCTTCGCACTCTAGGTAATCTAGCATAGACAAAGAATAGCATACATAAGCAATAACTCAATCGAAACACAAGAAAAACCGAGAAAAGATCCAAATCGATCATGAAACAAGCAAACGGCTTAAACTAACAAGAGTCAACGGCGGCGACGGGGTCAACGGCGGCGACGGAAACCAGGCGGCGGCGACATTGGTGGCGCGGGGCGAGGCGAGGCGGCAGCGCTGGCAGGCGGCAGCGACGGCGTAGGCGGCGGCGGCAACGACGAGGCGGCGGCACGAGCTTGGCGATGGCGGCTGAGGGTTTGGCGGGGTGGGGACGGCGGCGATGGTGGGTATTTAAAGGGGGTGGGGAGGCCGGGCGGCGACTTGGGCGAGGGGTGCCCAACGAGAGTCCGAGCCGGACGCGACGGTGGCGAGGAGTGAGACTCCTCCCGCTCGGAGGAGGCGGCTGCGCGACGCCTGGGCCGGCCTGCTCGGCTGGGCCTTCGGCCTAGTCGGGCGGGAAGAGTTTATTTATAATAATTTCGCCCGAAAGAAAAATTCCTAATAAAATATAAAGAACTCCTAAAAATGCCAAAAACAATTTTCACCGTCTAAATGAAAATTTTAGAACAAAGTGAACATTTTTCTGGCCTAAAAATGCAATTTTTAAAAATGCATATATTCTAATTCAAATATAATAGCATCTAAAATACCAATAAAAGCATAATTTGATTTTAAAATTCTTTCTCCAATATTTCTCTAAATTTGAAGAAGTCATATTGTCTTCTCTCATATATTTTTAATATTAGGGATAATTGGAGAGAAAAATAATAAAATCAAATTGATCCTTTCTTCAAATTTGAAATAAATTAAAATATGATTTTCGCGAAACCTCCAACTCTCTCTTGGGGTCCTTGAGTTGCTTAAGATTTCCAGGATCACAACAGAGTTGCAAGATTGAAATTTGGGATGTTACAAATGGTAATAAATTAGTGATCGGTGGGGATTCCAAGTTGTGAGACCTATGGTTGGCAGTT
>NC_041387.1:374235697-374242695 GCF_002162155.2 Triticum dicoccoides
TGGGCGGTGGCGTGGGGGTCGCCGGAGAAAGAGCTCGGTGCCAGGGGGTAGAGGGATGGCCGGGGCAGCGGTGGACTGGCGGTGGGGAATGGTTTGAGGGCGGGCAGGGCGGCAAGGGGGCACGTGCCGGCCGCGGGTGGCGGGGGCCGGTGATTCGGCCGGTGGTGGCTGGCGGCTTAGGGGGGTGGAGGTTGAAGATAAACTGCAAGCCCTTGATTTCGTATCCAACGGCTAGAAAATCGACTAACCAGAGATGAAAAAGTCAGTCGACTGAAGTGTAGCCTCACCCCGCACGTACACATGCACGCACGCAACACTCTCACAAACACATGCACGCATGCAAGTGGTGCAACACTGACATGTATACATAACGAACATACGCACGCATGCAGGCGTGCAACACTGACATGTACACATGCACTCACAAACACACGCACGCACACATGCATGCAACACTGAAATGTACACATGCACGCATGCAACACGCCTGCATGCACATAACACATGATGCAAGACACACACTCAACCTATATGTGCATGCACTCTTTGTTGGATTGTTGCGGGTATTAATCAATCTTACCTGTGATAAGCAGAACATTGATGTTTGCAGCGGTCTTGCGTTGGGTCACTGAAATGCACCCATGTACCCAAAGAGCCCACACGTCAGTGAAAAAACGGCGCGGTGTCGTACGTCAGAGTCGAGGGCGCCGCTTGCTGCACGCCCGGCTGAACACGCCTCCTTTCCGCATTCATACACCTCCATGAAACCCATGTGGAAGCCGAGAAACCCACTCTAGACACACGTCGGTTCATGACCGGGCCGGGTCGGCATTAAACACAACGCCAGCCGAGCTCCTCCCGTCCACTGTCTATTTAATCTCCTATTTAAACGAGTCCAGACGCCGGCCAAGAATCGCACACCTCCGCCACTCCCCTATTTCCTCCTTCACCATTTTGTCCACTCTTACAATGGCTTACGAAGAGTAATTTATCCGGCAACCAAGACGGTTGGGTGGCCTGCCGAGCCTGCCGGATACGAGCTATGCAGCTTGTTGATCCACCTCCCTCCCCTCACCCGACGGAGCCAGTTGCCGCCCCAAGCAGGCGCGCGGTTCAGCAACTCACCGCTCCTGGCCAGCTCGACAAGGAGCAGCGAGCTTCTCCATGTTGGCACGGCAGGGAGCACGGGTGTCGTCGCTGCCGTCCACGCTGCCGCCTCGAACCGCACCTCCTGTGTCTGCTACCGCGTCTCCCGTTTCTGCGGACGAGAATCCCATACTTGCGGCCGCTCCATGCAAGCAGAGATTGAATCCAGGTGCATGGAGAGTGACGAGTCGGTGGCCAGCGCCTCTGCATCCGCCGCCATCATCGAGGAGAAGTAGACCACGGGAGGACGCTGCCGCTTGGGTCCCATGAAGGCCACCATAGAGGCGATGTCAGAGTACACAGTAGGTGTCTTGCCGGATCCTTTTGTTGCGAGGACCTTCATCGACCCCGCATGCGCCCCTCCACCTCCGTCTTGGGCATCAGCCAACGATGTCACTTGGGCAGTGGGGAAGTGAGTTGTCCTTTACACTGAAGCATATACCTATGGGGCTCCCGGTGGTCCGGTGATCATGCTGCCGGACATGAGGAAGACAAATGGATCGGTGGGCGACCATTTAGGCTAGGTATTATTATACATCTGCTATTCATAACTAGCACTGCTTAGTTGATTTGAATGTAATGAAACCCATCATGTTTGTATGAAAATCTGGTATTTATATGAATTCCGTCATTGTTTATATGAAATATCATCGTGTTTGCGTGAATTTTGTCCGGTTGGTTGAGTTGCTATCAGAATGTGTGCGGCTACAGTTGGCTAGCGTAATTTGCGGGTCGTCGGTCGGTCTACGGCCGGCTCGGGTGGCGTGGTGGGACAAAAAATCCTAGCTTATGCAAGCTTGTCTGCAACGCGCGCGCTGGAGGATGCATGAGCACCCAAGCTATTCCTCGTTCATCGGTGGCAAAGGCACCGGTGGACAAAGGCACCGGTGGACAAAAGGGTTGCCAATATTTTTGCTACCCCGGGCAAGATCCAAACATCCCCTCCCAGCATATTCGAATCCCTTGTTCTCCGTCAAATTTTGCCATGTGTGTTTTCATGGACTAGCAAGATGCCCATGCATTGCACGGAACATCAAGATGCATTTTTTACAAAACACCTGTTGTGATTGACCCATGCAGGAGTAATCCCATGTGTAAAAACTAATGATATCTCGAGAATTTTATCGGAAAAATGGTATCTCGAGAATTTCATCGAAAGAAATGAAAGATGAGAGATAAGGTGAGGAGGAGTGGGGCGTGGTGGTGACTAGTGGTCGGACTGGGCGGAGGCATGGGGATGGACGGCGCCGGCAGGCGGCAGCGGCCACCATTCTAGATTGTTCCGGAGACTTCCTTTTTTAATTCCTCAGTGATGAGGTTGTGGGAGATAAGGATGAATGAGGCAAGGCCTTATCTGTAAATGTGGAGAGAGGTGCGGGTATGTTTTGTAAAATTGTCATAGTTTGCTTTCTATCTATCAGATATAGATCATACGGTCTATATTACAAGATGGCAGGCACACCATCATCACCAACTCGTTTTTTATAAGAGTAGAGAGTAGAGAGTAGAGATAGAGATATTTCGCTGTGTGAAAACAAATTTAAATATGAACAAATAATCGGTGTCCGCGGTCTTCTGCCGGGAGTAATAGTGTAGAGTACTACTAGTACTACTAGATAGTGAGTGTTTACTACTGTATCTACGTACTAAATGCAACACATGCATGTGATAGCAGTATAATGACCACGTATGGATTTTATGGTAAGATTTGTGTAAGTTGAATGTCATATTATTGCTCTAACATGTGGTCAAAGTTAGCCTCCAAAACGCATTTTATACCCTATATGGATTGAGCGAGTACATGCATTGCCGAGGTTTCTCTTAATCCTTGCATGCAACATTTTTATTAAAGCTTGAAATGTGAACATGTGAATGGGAGGGACTACAACAACCCTTCCAAAAGAATGGTAGTACTAATGGTATCATACTCCCTCCATTCACCATCTCCCATGCTAAGTTTTTTCATTTGATAAGAGGCAAACCATGTGGGGCCTACCTTAGAGGTAAGGCTCTATACACTGGAGATGCTATGTACGTATTACTTTTGATGTGTCCCGTCAACTCGCAGAACAAGGAGAAGCTTGCTTACTACGCCTTTCGCCCGCTCCCTCGCCCATGGGGGCGGTGGCTCGTAGGACGAGGAGAAAATTTTACTACTCCCTCCATTTACTCCTTGTCCCTACCTTGGTTAGAGACATTATCATATTGTTCTATATAGGGTCTAATGCGTTTTTCAAGACCGCCTTTGACTAATGATAAGATTAATAATACATGAGATGTATAATGTGAAAATTATATCATTGGAAGCTCCTTTCACGTACGAATTTGTTGGTATGCTTTGTGTAACTTGCATGTCATATATTATTGCTCTAACACTTGGTCGAAGTTAGCCTCGAAAAACGCATTAGGCCCTACATAGATGGAAGGAGGGAGTAGTAGGAGTAGTACAGTGGTACACAGGAGTAGTACTACAACAATTTCCTTGGAGTCCGTGGTGCAGCAAGCTACCCTAGGCTATGTTACTACTCCCTCCTTTCCGGTTTATGGCTCAATTTCAAAATCTCTCCAACCAATGTAGCCGGTGAGTGGTGGAATTAATTTCATAGTTTGCACAAGTAATTAGTACACTCATTTTTCTCAAGAAGCACTGGTATGCATCGGTGCTATACAAACGGTTCTTAACCCCTTTCCGCCACGACATTTGGAATCGTCGCCTACTGAGTGTGGGTGATAGGGGGTCCTTCCAACACGACCTAGAATCCATCGGGGATGGGCGAGCGGATACTGACGATCCCCATAGAACATATGTATGAGAAGCCGCACCCGTCCCACACGTTACATCTCGACGTTACGTTTCTGATCAGAGAGACATCCCAAACGATTAGGCCGCTATAGTCGTGTGAAAGAGGTGGACATCAACATTTAATCTACCGATTTGTTTGTGATAAGTACATTATCGCACATGGTTCAAGAATGTAAAATGTGTGCGGTGCCTCTACTAACGCCAACGTGTACATTTTTGTAACTGTGTGCGATTGGTATTCCTATCACACTAGTTTGGAACGTTTGTCGTATTACCATGAATCGCACACGCATATGAGACGAAACCGTGTGTGTGTCCGACGGGCATCACAAACATTTCACATCAAAGAACCATCTGTGTTCTTTTTTCATCGCACACGCTGTTTTCTTTCTAACCATGTGCACATTATTTATTCGCTCCTATACATTTTTTGGCTGTAATTTATTATTCGAATTGGAAATTTTGAAATATGAAACATGCAATTCAAATTCTCAGCACAATGGTTCAACAACGAATCCATAAATAAAATATTAAGTACAATATGTTTAGTAATTACAAGATTAGACATCAATTAACTATGATGAACCACAATATTTACAGGCGGTAAAGGTGAAGAGACAAGTGTAAATCATTTTCACTACCAATGCTGTTGAAGAAGCAGAATGCCCATAATGTGCCTTCCTGCATGCCATAGGAACGAACAACTTTTGTCCAACCCCTTGTGACAATCGCCCACTCATCCTTCACCGCCTTTAGGAAGACTTCTAGAGCATTATCTTGGTAGCATGAATTATATACTTTGACCTTAGTTGCCTCCACTCCGGTCATGTAGCTTGCAAGGTAATCATCAGTAAATAGCTTCAGAAACCACTGAAAAGAGAAAGATATCAGATCATGAGGTCTAATAGAGTAACTTGTTGAGGGCAGCGGGAAAAGGCAACAAATTACTTACTATCCTAAAGTTCACTGTTGTCATGGACAAAGTGTAAATAAAGAGCTTAATTCCCATCACCCGTTTCTTTCTCCTAACAATCTTTCTTAGTTTCCTCACTTGACGCTTGTTCATGAATATCTCATTGCCCTATACGCAAAAGGGATCGAAGTGTCGATCAGTACCGCTCATATACGTACCTACAAGCAACCAGTAAATGTTAGAAGCTAAATAAGATTGCACAAATGATGTAAAATACAACTACCTACATTCCTAAGTACAAGTATTTTTAGATATTTCAATATGAACTACATACGGATGTATATAGAATTATAGATATAGTTTAGGGAATCTAGATTCACTCATTTTGCTACTTATGTAGTCTATATTGGAATCTCTAAAAATACTTAAATTTAGGAATAGATGGTGTATAAGACAAGGGATGCAGCTAATCTCGACGGCAAACAACGGCATCGCCCATTGTAGCCCTGTGTAAGTACATGTAAAGCCAATGTTAACTACAATAGGGTTAACATCCACCAAAAATAGCAAATGGTAATAAAACGACAGCATCTATAGTGATATCTTCATTGCGAAAGTGTAGCACAGTAGCAAAGGGACGGATTAAAAATGGATACAACTGTTAATTGCAACAGGCTTAACAGCATCCTAATTCATGTTTGGTAAGTTTGTAGCCATTTAAATACAACTGTTTAAAAATGGATACAACTATTAATTGCAACAGGCTTAATGGCCATTGAAACCGGTATTGATAAAAATGCAATTGGCAGAGTTAAACATCACAAGGCAGGTGCTGCTAGAGCAGATAATGGCCCATTTGTCTATAAAAAGGTAGGGAAATAGCTAAAACGTGTTAGGCATGTTTACTACAACATGCTTAAGACATCAACCGTACAAATCATAGCCATTAATTGCAACTAGTATTGGTAAGATTGAACTGGGGAGTTCATACTTGGTAAGTCCTGAGAGGTAGTTGCTGGGAACTTCATCTTAGCCATAGCCAGCCCAAAGTCAGCGGCGGCAGAGGCGAGCTCTTGCACCAGATCAAAGCGTGGATCAGTGCCCCCGACATGTGTATATACAAGAAGCAAGTAAATGTTAGAAGCCAAGATGCAATTGCACAAATGATGTAAAATACTGTAAGACTTGGGATGCAGCTAACCTCGACGGCAAACAATGGCATCACACATTATGGCCCTGCGTAAGTACATGGATAGGCATGTTAAGTACAACAGGGTTAGCATCCAGCAAAAATAGCAAATGGGCAGCATCTCTAGTATATCTTCATTGCGGAGAGTAGCATGGTAGCAAAGGACATATGAAAAAATGGATACAACTATTAATTGAACAAGCTTAACAGCATCCTAAGTCATGTTTTGTAAGTTTGTAGCCATTGAAATATAACTGTTTAAAAATGGACTCAACTTTTAATTGCAACAGGCTTAATAGCCATTGTAATCGGTACTGATAAAAATGCAATTGGGAGAGTTAAACATCACAAGGTAGGTGCTGCCAGAGCAGATAATGTCATGTTAAGTACAACAGGGTTAGCATCCACCAAAAATAGCAAATAGGCAGCATCTCTAGTGATATCCTCAGTCATGTATTGTAAGTTTGTTGCTAGTATCGGTGAAATTGAACTGAACAGTTAATACTTGAACATCACACAGTGTGCAGTACTGAAATAAACAAGGCACAAACATGCTTAATACATCAACTGTACAAAACATAGCAATTGCAAGTGGTATTGGTAAGATTTAGCCGGTCAGATCATACCTGTTAAGTCCTAGGGGTAGTCGTTGGGGCACTTCTTCTGGGCCAGAGCCTGCACCATGTCGGCTGCGGCGGAGGTGAGGTATTCCTCTGGGTCAACACGCATAGCGGCCATCGCGCCATGGGCCGCCATCAGCTCCTCAACCTCCACATGATATGTGGTTGGGCTTGCGCGGCGATGCTCTGGAGGTAGGAACGATGGGGATTTGGAGGCATGAGGATGTTTCGCAGGCGCCATTTAAGCAATCAGGCCGGGGCCGTGATAGAGATCGGTGGGTTACCTGACTGGATCCAAGCAGAACATAGATGTGGTTGAAGCTGTGG
>NC_041387.1:374242886-374369457 GCF_002162155.2 Triticum dicoccoides
GGGGGGGGGAGGGGAAGGTGGGGGAGATACTAAGGAAATTCTATCGGTGGGGATGTGGTTGGAGGAATAAATTCTGATATCGCGCGCCTAATGAAAATTTCGCTGCGAAACTTGAAATTTGGGCGGGGGAAACACACAAAACAGACGAAGCGCGTAAAATACTCATGTGTGAGAAAATAAAAAATTGGCAGTTCCCGTCTCCAAAAAAATGTACACGTGTAGTCGATTTTTTCGGTCAATGGTATGCCTGGTTTATTAGGAACCATCGCACATGTAACAGACTTATGGATCATTAACGCAAAAAACGAACACGGGTACGACATAGAAACCGTGTATTTTGTGATCTTCTAATGATTAACGCAAAAAATGCACATGGTCACACATGCGGATCAATGCTCAAAGCCCTCAAAGGATGCTATTACCGACATTGTACGTTAATACTACAAACTTAAAGTATACTTGTAATTTGCTCTAATACTACAAACTTAAACTACTTCTCACATGCTGCAGTCGGGGCATGTGGTCGGATGCTGGCGTTCTCCTTCCCCGCCTTGTAGGAGGCAGCCAATCATGCTTCGAGCTCCGCCAAGCCCTCCTCACCATGGTGTGCGGCCTCTTCTTTCTTGCGGCGGCGGGACTCTCTTTTCTTGACTGCTTTCTGCCTTTTTTGATCCTCCCATGCGGCTTTGGCCGCCTCTAGATCCACCGCCCATTCGGCCATGGTAGCCTCAAAGTCCGCCCACATAGCTGTGTAGCCGCCGGCAATGATGAACTCGACCTGGCGAGATGCCATCGCTTCCTTACCAGTTACTATGCGCCGTGGTGCCATGAACGACACTTGGAGAGAGCTTTGGGATGGAGGGGCCAGGCAGCCGTACAGTCCGGTGGTTTTTAAGAGCTCAATAAGAAACGACAAGGGAAATTTGGCTTCCTTACAATTTTGCTTGTTCGTTATCGCACACGGTTCATCTCGGTCACTTCCGGAGACAATGTGCGCTGAGGCTATTGTGTGTTGCGTTATGATTGGCCAGAACCCCAGCCACGCAGATCGCGCGTGTGCACCGTAGGATGCACCATGATCGAACGGTAATCCACGTCCCTCACATCGCATCCTTGCAGCTATAGCTGGATTGGATTTATATGCGCCAAATGCCTAGAAAATGCACATAATCCCTTAAATATGGTAAATGAGCCCGGAAAAATACCAAATTTAAACTCGGTGATTTGCAGGGTGTATGTTCTTTGTAGAAAAAAACTCCAGGGCAAAGAACAAAGAAAATTTGGATTCCCCTTCAATTTTGGTGATTTCCCTTTCGAAAGCATGGAACTTCCCCGATGATGGTTCGATTTATGAAGGGCGTGCATGTCGACATAAGTCAAACCTTCTCAAATTTTCACCAGGGCATGGTGAGGTCATACCATGGCACCATGCCAGGCGTCATGTTTTTCAATCATTTATTTCATTTTTCTTATAGTTGAAAACCAAATAAACAAACGTTATTGGTTGACTATTGCCACACATTTCATCAAAAGGCATGAGAATTTACTAAAGAAACGTTTTTGGTTGACTATTGCCACACGTTTAGTCCATTCCTTGTAAAAGGCATGAGAATTTACTAAATGGCACGAGCATCGTTTTCCAAACTGTTCTTGTGCACCCTTTCATGCACCGATTGTTTGTACTTGAATTATGTGCGTTAATGCCTAGAAAATGCATATAATCCCCTAAATATGGTAAATGAACCCGGAAAAATGTCAAATTTGAACATGGTGATTTGCAGGGTGTATGTTCATCGTAGAAAAAAACTCATGGACAAAGGACAAAGGAAATTTGGACCCCCCTTCAATGTTGGTGATTTCCCTCTCGAAACCATGAAACTTCCTTGGTTATGGTTCGATTTATGGAATGCGTGCATGACGACATAAGGAAAACATTCTTAAATTTTTACCAGGGCATGGTGAGGTCATACCATGGCACCACGCCAGGCGTCAAGTTTTTCAAGAATTTATTTCATTTTTTGTATAGTTGTTAACCAAGTAAACGACGCGTTTATGGTTGACTATTGCCACACGTTTCCTCGAAATATCTGTCCATTCCTTGTAAAAGGCATGAGAATTTACTAAATGGCACGAGAATGGTTTCCAGACCGTTCTTGTGCACCTTTTCATGCACCGATTGTTCGATGAATTATGTGCGTTAAAGCCTAGAGAATGCAAATAATCCCCTAAATATGGTAAATGAACCCGGAAAAGTGTCAAATTTGAACGTGGTGATTTGCAGGGTGTGTGTTCATCATAGACAAAAACTCATGGACAGAGGACAAAGGAAATTTGGATCCCCTTCAATCTTGGTGATTTCCGCCTCGAAACCATGGAACTTCCTCGGTGATTGTTCGATTTATGAAAGGCGTGCATGACAACATAAGGAAAACATTCTCAAATTTTTACCAGGGCGAGGTGAGGCCATACCATGGCACCACGCCAGGCGTCATGTCTTCTAAGCATGTATTTCATTTTTGTATAGTTGCTAACCCAGTAAACGACGCGTTTATGGTTGACTATTGCCACACATTTCCTTGAAATATCTGCCCATTCCTTGTAAAAGGCATGAGAATGTACTAAATAGCACGAGGATGGTTTTCCAGACTGTTCTTATGCACCTTTTCATGCACCGATTGTTTTAATTTGAATTATGTGCATTAATGACTAGAAAATGCAAATAATCCCCTAAATATGGTAAATGAGCCCGGAAAAATGTCAATTGGACACGTTGCATCTGAGGCAGTATGTGGATCATTGGAAAAAACTGAATGACAAACTAGGATGGAAGTTTGGATTCCCCTTCAATCTTAGTGATTTCCCTCTCGAAAAGATGGAACTTCCTCGGTGATGGTTCGATTTGTGAAGGGCATGCATGACAACATTAAACAAACCTTCTCAACTTTCAACCAGCGCACGGTGAGGCCATACCATGATGGCACCATGCCAGGTGTCATGTTTTTCTAGCACGTATTTCATGTTTCTATAATTGCTAACCTAGTAAATGATGCGTTTTGGTTGACTATTGCCACACATTCCCTTGAAATCTCTACCCGTTCCCAGTAAAAGGATTGAGAATTTACTAAATACCACAAGTATGGTTTTTTCAGACCGTTCGTGTGCACCTTTTCATGCACCGATTGTTTGAATTTGAATTATGTGGATTAATGCCTAGAAAATGAACATATTCCCTTAATATGGTAAATGAGCCCGGAAAAATGCCAAATTTGAGCACGTTGAATTCAAGGGGGTTTGTAGATTGTAGAAAAAATAGAATAACAATCTACGAAGGAAATTTGGATTCCCGGCCCCTTCAATCTTGCTGATTCCCTCGAAACTATGAAATATCCTCAGTGATGGTTCGATTTATGAATGGCGTGCATGAGGACATAAGACAAACATTCTCAATTTTTTACCAAGTCATGGTGAGGCCACACATTTCCTTGAAATATCTGCCTATTCCTTTTAAAAGGCATGAGAAATTACTAAATAGCACGACCATGGTTTTGTGGACCGTTCTCGTGCACCTTTTCCAATTGTTTGAATTTGAATTATGTGCATTTGCCTAGAAAATGCACATAATCCCCTAAATATTGTAAGTGAACCCGGAAAAGTGCCAAATTTGAACACGGTGATTAGCAGGGTTTATGTTCATCGTAGAAAAAAACTCATGGACAAACGACAAAGGAAATTTGGATTCCCATTCAATCTCGGTGATTTACTATCGCACACGATTCATCTCCGTCGCCTCTGCGAACCATGTGTGTTCACCCACACATGCAAAAGGAAAAAATAAAACTCTCGCCCCCTTCGCCCCCACCCACTCGCCGCGGACTCCTCCGCAACTTTGCACCTCATCAAATTCTATCGCGGCAGCCACCCTAAGCTCGATGGCGCTATTGTCGGCGGGCAGAGGTCGTGCTCCAAACGACATTGGATTTTGCCTCTACCGCTTTCTGCCGCCTATCTGCACCAACATTCTAGACTCTTGTCGACTAGGGTTTTCTGCGGGATTGGCCTGGGGATTTTTCTCGTGGAGAAGGTATTCAACTTAGCAAAACATTTACTGATCTGTTGTCGCAGTCCGTCCATCATTGTTAATCAACCGACAAAAATCATCATGGTATCATTTTTTCTAGCTGATTTGTGGGTGTTCATTCATGTGTCCACAGTGCGAGCACAAAACGGGCAAGTGTGGTCGCGGCAAGTCGGAAACGAAGTTCTATCTCACCATTCCGGATGACTTCAGGGAGCGCTCGGTATGTTCAATCTCAACCTACCACGGTCGGCATGGCCTAAATATGTGAATATATACCTCTGTTGCTACATTATCTATATATTTGCATCAAATCTTTGTTACATTATCTACTTTTAATTATCTATTTTTGTACTTTGCTTTAATCTATATATCGATATGTTCTATCAGTTACTCCCACATTTGCATCTTGCTCTATTATTTCAATATATCTAATTTACGATCTTAATTTTCATTTCATGCAGTACATCCCTTGCTTTGCAAGAACAGGAGTAGAAAGAAATCTTGGGATTTACTTTGTTGATGACTCCGAGGATGTTATATTGACAACCTAACATGGGCATACAGTGGCGGTTAGCGTAAAACTTGATAAAGATGGTAACTCCTATGCGGACCTTTGGAGAAAAATGTCTAAGTGTTATGAACTGAAAGCTGGCAATAAAATTCTAGTGCGTCCACCACAGCCTGGTCTAACTAACATGGATGTTTACTTCCCCAACGCCATCAGTTGATCAAAGTCTGATCGAGGTTAGTGTCCTTTCAACTTTCTCCATGTTATCATATTAATTAGCAAAATCAGGGTATTTGTTTTGACTAATTGATCACTATTTAAGAAACCGATTGTGTTTTTATTTTCTAACTCTGTTCCTAGGCAATAACAAATTCTATTTACCAAATTATGCGCACTATATATTCTTCCGCCATGTTTGGAATAAATAATACCTTTCTACCTTTTAAGCAGGATATGTTGGATGCATAGTGAACGATCTGTATGTTACTAAGCGTACCAAATTTCACTGGAAGGGCTTGAAGCATGTCATAAACTTTGTTGATAATCTAACAAAGATAGCACAGCGTATGAATGCTGGATTTTGGATGGGATTAATTATACCTATGGTGCACACATTCAACAAGACCAATTGTGTGCACAAAGCGCTGGTAAAAAGTCTTATTTTAATGTTGATGCTCATAAACTATATATATCTTCAACAATATGATACAATTGGTTTTTATTCTACATTTTAACAGAAATTTCCCGCTATAGCAGTTCCTGGTTTGATTTCCCGGCGTGGTCGAATTACACTTGTGCCTGCTAATAACGCCAAAGTGATTGTGAGGTACTGCATTTCCCGCAGAAATGGAACCATTCAAATTAACAAGTTCTCGCTTGTCGTGGCAATGCATCCATATTGGAAAATTGGAGACATTGTTCTACTCATGCTCTATCAAGGCACAGGAGGGCTCTTCCTTTTCATTGACGAGATGCTGAGTCGCCATGATCAAGCTGCTTCCAGCGTATAGTTGTGGTTGTTGGCCCTCAGCCTCTTTAAATGTGCAAGTTGTTACTATGTTAAGTATGTAGATATGGACCATATGGTTGTTGGCCGTTAGCCTATTAAAATGTGATAGTTGTTACTATGTAAAAATGTGATAGTTGTTACTATGTTAAAACCATGTTACGAAGATCGTCCTTTGGCCAAATAGTGTAACCACTATATATATGTTACTCAAATTCTATTAGCCAAGTTCTTAAATTTTCATGGAAAGTATTATTAGTATCGTACATAGTTCTTTGAGTTTAAGCACGTGCCTGATGTCCAGAAGGCATTTGCATATTAACTGTCCATATTGCAAATTCACACACATGTTAACATAAGGAAATATATGTGTAACTTACTAATCATCACACATGAGTACTCGCAGACGCATCGTGTGCGATACTCCTAGCCACCGCAAGCAACTACTTTGCATTTTTTCAAAAAAAATTGTACGAACAGAATCACACACGAACTTACTATAGTAACCGTCTGTGTTATAATTTCTCATCGCAAACAGTTCATCCGAGTGGGCTATTTGCTGCATATCACACACATCTAGTTTGCACGAATTGTTTGTGTTCTTTTGGCTAATTGAAAATGCTACATATCACACACATCTTGTTAAGATGAACCGTTTCTGTTCTCTTACCTAATCGAATACAGTTTGCCCAAGTGAACCGTATGCTATATATCACACACACCTTGATCTGGCTGACCGTTTCTGTTGCATTCCCTAATAGCACACAATTCATCAGAGCAAATTGTATGTCGTATATCGCACACACATTGGTATGGCTGCCTGTTTCTGTTGTTCTTCCTCATCGCAAATAGTTCTGCTGGATCAACAGTATGCCCAAGATCGCACACGCAAGTAAAATCTGAACCGTGTTTGATGTGTCCACCATCGCAAACTTTTGCACCTTTTTTGACAGGTTTTTTACACCACAGGTTGTGATTATTGCATCGCACACAGTTTTGTCGAAGGGTCTCTGATCGTAGTGTCGCGTTAGCAGCATCGTGCAGTAGTGAAGTTATGTTTACCGATGCATTAATTACAATGATGCATGCCTGACCACTAAATTTCCATGAACTTATACATGCATTGGTGAGTTTTCTCTTAACATTGCTTGGATCGGGTGATTTAGTGCACCTCCAAATACAAACATGTGATGGTACTACTACTAGTAGAATTTAGACTTACAAAATGGAAAAACGAATTTTTTTAGATGAGCCCTATAAACCGGAAAGGAGGGAGTAGTAAGTAGTACTACCTCCATAGTGGGTACGTACTTTGTAAAATCAGATTTTCCCAAAACTAAGTCGCTCAACCTTTATCTGCTTGTTTTCCTTCTTACCTTGTTGCCTCGAACAGACTATGCCAAATTCCCCTGCCTGCCATGTGGGAAAAGACCCGCCGATGCCTTTTTTAGTACGGGTTTGTATCGTTGGATCGTGTGAAGCAGCAAAAACCTAGCTGTGTCTTCTCTCCTCTGTCAATGCTCGCTTTCATGAATTTTGTACTTCCTCTCACCTACATGTGGGACATATAGCAACCGGGTCGACGTGTCATGCAGCAAATGACAATCCAGAACAGCAGGGGGACGCACCCGAGTCGTAGCGCCCCCGTCGTAGTAATGAGCAATGAGACGTCAAATCACAATGGCACACCTTCCCAGAAGGATGAAGCAACCATTATTTCGCACTTCACTGAATCCGCTTCACCATCATCTCCTTCAAGAAAACCACGTATTGCTTCTGCGATTGTTCTGCCTCAAGAGGGGCGCACATCACCTTGGTACATCATGAAACGTGGGACCGCATGACAGGCCATGCTCCCCCGCCCACCACTCGGTAAAATCACCTCATTTTTACTACTTCCTCCATATCTGTTTACAGGGCATGCAATTCATTCTAGGTTGAGAATTTACCTGGCTATATATGTGATGAACATTATATGTTTAGAAACTACATCCACTTAAGAATCTAATGATATACTTTTTTTGACATAGTAACTCATATTTAGTTAGTCAAATGGATGACCTAGAACTATGTGCATGCCCTATAAACCAAGACAGAGGGAGTAGTATCTTTCTAGATCAATATAGTCGGGATTCACCAAGGAGCAAAACCAAGTGGTAGGCTGCTCCTGTCATGTTGGTGTAGCAACTCAAGGAGGGTCAGTCCGCACATGAAATGGCAACACACTTAACAGGACCCCTTTGGCTGATATGTGGCTCATCCACCGTCTTGTTCCACGTGTGATGCACCAAATTACAATTCGGAGCAGCGGTTGGACTTGGAGGCACCCCGGTCGTAGTGCCGCAGTAGTAGTAAATGAGCGATGAGGGGTCAAATCACAAAGCCCCACCTTTCCAGCATTAAGCTGGACAGACGAAGCAACCATCATTTCACTCTAGGACGCAAGATCATAAAGAAAAGAGAAAACCAATGATGCGTGCGTCAACTACCTAGGGCACCCTAGGGTAGGAGCCTCCACTACAAATCCTTTTCTTTTTGAAAGTGCCTCCACTACAAATCCACTTCTCCCTTGTCCTCTTGAAGGAAACCGATGATGCATGCGGCGGTAGGGTTTGTAGGAGTACTACGGTGTGCGGGGCCATGTCTAGTAAACGGGAGAGGGATTGAGTTCGAGTCGACACCTTAATATGTGTGGGCTGCTTGGTTTTAGGGGAATGAGGCAGCATTTTGGGTTCGGGGACCAGTGGAGATATACGTACAAAAAATTGTGGACGCAGGTTCGACCGAAAGGAAATGATGCATGGGCCCTGCATTTTGATATACCCACGTCCGCGTGAAATTTTCTACTCTACTCAAAATAATGCATAAAAGTTCCTCCAAAAACATCTATAACTAATAGGAAGTGAATGTATGCTTAAAATAAAAATGTAATACTCCATCCGTCTAGGTGTATAAGTCATTTAGGTTTTCTGCTAGTTAATAGCATTCCATGCAGTGAATTAACCACTTCATGTCATGTTTGAAAGTCTCAAGCCATTGAAAGCATGCACGGCACACGTCTCTTATTGGTTGATATGTCACAAAATAAGAAACGAGGAGGGAGTTAATGTACCGTGCCTAAGTGTTTTGGGATTATTTGGTTTTTGAAAGATGACTTACACACCTAGATGGAGGGAGTAAAAAGAGAAAAAATGAATTGCAGTTAAAAGAATGACATTTCTAACAAAATGAGGATGTGAACTCTATATGTGTGCACGTGACCAACACACACATTGTCAATATAAAATCTAATGCAACAAATAACTTATGAGTAACATGCATGAATTGATGATGTGGTGCTTGAATGCATAGAGTACAAAAACAATGTGATTTATGACATGCATGCATGACATGTTCTTGTTCCATAGTTGCATGTCTAGGAAAAAAGCTACTAGTGGGTTGTACTAGCTATTTAGGATTAGAAGATGTATACATGGAAGTTGTAGGGAAAGAGATGACATGTATCTCAATACCTATGAGTAGGGATTGGAAAAGAGATGTCATTTGGTTCACATCATAGGAACTTTTCTATTGAATCTAGAGATGACATGTATCTTAATTCCTATGAGGAGGGATTAGAAAAGAGATGTCATTTGGTTCACATCATAGGAACTTTTCTGTTGAATGTATGCTAATGTTTATTTTCCTTTCAAATTGTAGGAGTATAGGAATCCATTCATATGAACCAAGTGGCTCTAAAGCTATAAAAATGATACCATGTTTATTTTCCTTTGAAATGTGGAGTATATGAATCTATTCCTTTGAATGAATTGGCTCTAAAGGAAAAAATCATATAAAAATCATATCATATAGAGTTCCTATGATATTCCTCCACCCCAAAGGATGGCTGAAATTGTTGCAGGTGATAAGACGGTATTTCTTTGTACACTCCTCCCCCATCTTTATGTTACCTCTCCAAGATGAATGAAATGATATATACTGGGTATTCTATATGTGCATTTTGGTACATGAATTCTCGGTAAAAGTTTGCGAGGTTCGAATTTTCAATAAAGCTATATGCACTGCATTTTGGAATGGAGGGAGGAGCATACGGCAGTTGCTAACACTCATGTGGAAGATTTGTGTGTCAGAGGAGTGGTTGTTCTATTAAATGACATGGCAAAACTGACACTGTCGGATGCCGATCTAATGGTTCTTACGGTGTTCGTCAGGAAACGGCTTGCGGGGAACTTTTGTCAGATATGATTTACTGAGACATGCATTGCATTGATACGTGCCCCCTCTCTCTCACGCACACACGGACCCTCATGAGTCACGACTCCTCCGATTCCTCTCGCACCATCGTCTATCTGCAGGTAGACATCACAAACATATGTGCTCTTCACACCCTACCCTTAGAACTTCTAAAAAACAAAAGACGTCACACACCTTTTATCTTAACTCACACGTCACACACTTATACTATTACTCTTGTGGCGAACGTTCTTTGGGCATAGTATATTGTACTCTCACGAAGAGAAGCGGTGCACACACGCACTAGTTCTTGCACATCCACTCAAGGGTACACATAGGAGCACCTTTTTTTGAAGCTGGTACAACAAAATCACTCCACTATATATATAAGCTGGAGCCTTAGCGCTTGCTTTACTAGGGTTCCTCTCTTTCACTGTCTGAAGCTCTCCATATCTAAGTAAGACATAGGTGGCCACACTCTCTCTCTGCTCACGGCTGGTCACAAATCCGGCCGGACCACCTTGACCGGGGCAGGGGTGTAGGTGCATCGTTCACGCTGTCGGCAGCGGCGAGGGAGGAGACCAACGGCTGCCCGCGAGTTCCGATCGGCAGTCATGCCATTCTCTTTGAGAGAGCACCAACTCGGGAGGGCCTCCGACCCCTTCTTCCTCCCTGTGGTATTGTGGCCAAGATGCAGCCTCCAAACGCCATCTTTGCCACATGTCGACGACCCTCAGATATATATTCCTTCGAAACCTCCCTTGCTCTACTGCCCTAGCTCCCCGCGTGGTTGCGTGTGGATCTTTTTCTACTTTTGTCAGTTGTTCCAAAGCCACCTAGACTTTTACTATTATTAGAGGTAAAGCTAGTTCATACAGTCGAATCTAAGAGTTGGTTCAAACAGGGAAGAAAGCGGGAAAGCTGTAGCATGAATCTAGGACTTGGTTCCAAGAGGAAACGAGGGAAAGTAGTAGATTCCACCATTTTATGAAGTGCTTCCGTCTTGCTTTATTTCCCATGAATTGTGTTTTTGCAATTACACTTAATTCTCACACCGCTAACATTGCTTCATCCTAGTGGAACTGCACAAATTGCACATTTACTGACCATGTGCTACTCTCATGGCGATAATACTAATGCTATTGTTTTGTATGTTAATCTAGTGGCAGTGTTGATGTGATGTGATGCTACTTACTTAAGGGAACTTTCATACTGTCAATGTAGTGCCAATTATAACACAATAGATGTTGTTGTTAATCATATCCACTGCAAATAACTGTCACTGTTTAAATAACTGTATTTCATATTTGTGCAAAAAAGGATGTCTGTCTCCATATCGTTTCTATCTACGCAATCAAAAATACACACCTCAGTTTTAGTGGAACTGCACAAAATGAGATGGCTATTCCTAGCTGCTGTCCTCTGACCACCCGTCTTCCAGGTATTCCTACATTGGTAGTAACTAGGTAGAATGACCAACGCAATCTAAAAGAAGTTGATTCGTACGTTTTACTTCCTCATTACAGTGTAGGGATGAGCGAAAACAATTGCATCCTAGTCAAGAATGCACTTTATACCAGTTCATCCATGGACCGAGGACTAACTGGCATGGTTGCATGGAGGTTTTTGGGACAGGTGCACAGACAAGAGGCATTGTGGTCTGCTTATTTCTGCAAATAGCGGTGCTTAAATTTAATGGAATGCACAAGAATTTCAGATGGTCAGTACACTACATGGTTGAGTTCAGTATTCCAGCTGAGAACACAATTATAATTGGTTATTATGGAATGAGAGAACCTAACTCTGGATGGTGGCAACAAGAAAAAACTAGAGTGAACTCCAGGAAATTAAATCCTGCCTAGAGAGGCCCTTTGCTCAGAGAAACCTTGGTTGATTTTTCCTGATTTGTAAACCTTCTCACAAGTTTGTCTTTTGCTGTGAACTAGTATATGTTTGTTATGTTCTATGAATCATTGAGATGTATAAAATTGCTTAACTTATGCTTTTCAAGTTTTTTATGAAGCCGAGTTTAATGTGAGTGTTCCACATGAATGCTGGACTAGCGTGTGAACGTTTGGAATTTACATTGTGGCCTCAGTTAACTGCATGAACCATTGTAACAAGATACATAGTTGCTTATATGTCAGACAACAGATTATTGATTGTTAGCTTGTCGATAGCCTAGTGTTGAAGCGAGCTGAGCCAATGTGCCATGTTTTGCACAACTGCTTACAAGTGGGGTAGCACCAACAGTGTTTACAAGTACTTAACCAGCCTTACGTACCCTATGTATACGTCAGCACACAATTCTCGAACAAGTACTCTATTTCATCAAACACACACTGCTCGTATGATAAACCGTGACAACTTATGTCTTACCATGCCACATTCATGAAAAAACTAGTGAGGACGCATCTATTTCAGCAACAATTACGATGGTTCTCACATGATTCATGAGCACACAAAAGTAGCAGCAGTTCCCATAGATGGATTCAAACAGAGTACTAGCCCCAGAGGGCTCGATAATAGGCAAGGTTAAGATAATTAGACACAATCCAAACTACTATTAAACACTAGATGGGGAAACTATTTCATGCCTCGATCTGATTTGGGTTGGACACAAGGCGGACCTTGCCATGACCATCATTTAGGATGTCCGGCAGCAGCAAAATCCCATGAACCTTCCTGAAGATAACCTTGTGGCCTTGCCACTCATAAACTTGTTTGTGGAGGCATGCCATGTCATCTTCCTGCATAAGCTTGACAAGAACAGTATGCCTCACAAACGAAGGAGTAGCTTCGAACTTCTTGTGCTTCAGTACACCCTGGAGAACACGCCTGACAACAGTGAGGCTGGAATACAACTCGATATTGGTATAAGCGCAAATGGCTTCCAGGATGCAACAGCCTAAGAACTCTATTTTCCCAGTGCGTATATTCAGGTCATCCGCCTCATAGCGAGTGACATGTATTCAGGTCATCTACATCAGGGCTCTAATTGAAACAAAAACAAATTCTGAATTACTTTCCAGTACAAGAAACACAAGTTATTTAAACCATTACACATAGCATGGAATCGAAGCTAATAATTTTTTGCATTATTCATGACCACATACTTAGATGAAAAACCACAATCAAGATCGGCAAAGAAGAAAATCTCCTTCGGCAGCTTAGCGCACAGGGGGGGGGACACATTCTCGAAGGGGGAAAACTGCTCCTGTAGGGCCACGGGGGTTGTAACCTCAAACAGGGCATTGAACATATCAGTAGTGGCCGTGAGCGTATCTGGGGTCGGCTAGGTGGCTGCCTCCATCTTCTTCGAGCTCTCTGTCTCGTGGGGATCAGCCTCCCGCATCTGCTCCAATATCGGCAGATCTTTGCCTCATTCTCCTTGGTCCACCATGAAACTGATGAATACTAGGAGACCACTGGAAGGGAAACACAATCGCAATGAAAATGAAACAAAAAAGAGAGTGAGGATCGGTTAAAGCTTTGCAAAAGTTCTTTTTTTTTCTACGAACGAAAATACACCAACATCACGGATCCGCTTACCTTCCCTTTGTTGGGAGAGAAGAACATCAGCAAATGTGCGTGTTGGCTTTCTTGAAGACGGTGAGGGAGAAGGGGATTCATTGAAGAGTGAAATGATGGTTGCTTTGTCCGTCAAACTTAGACTGCGGGGAGGTGGGGTATTGTGATACGATGGCTCATTACTATCATGCTATGACCGGGGTGACTCTCCACCTGCATACTGCCTTCTAATTTGATGGATGGAATTTGGGCCCGTGCGCTGCATGGCCCGCATGTCGGTGAACAAAAGTAAAACGGAATTCAGTAGAGCGAGACATTTCGATGACCTCGGAGGAGCTAGAAGCAATAGTGTATCCACTGTGCTAGTAGTAATTGTTTTCTGGGTAGCTGTAGATTGCCTCCACTATGCTAGTAGTAAATGTTTCTCTCGGCCCAAGACAAAACAGCCCATCCACCCTAGTAAATAATAAAATCAGTTCAAAAGCCCATATATTTACTTAATGAGAGGCACTACCCACACCCAGCACACCGCCCCCCAAAAAACCTGGGTTCTCTTCTTCCTCCTCACTCCCACCCACCTCACGTCAGCTCGCTCCACTCGTACCCCCAAATTCCTCACCTCACTCCTACAGAAAACCCGAGCTCCCCTTCTTCCTCACTACTACAGAAAAACCCTAGCTTGCCATTCGTTTAATTAGAGTGAAATATTGTAAAAAATCCCAACCAAGGGAAATAACATCACTCTTGTCGGCTGCTTGAGCTCACTGTGCATTACAGAAGCCAAGTGATTAGCCCCCATTAGCAACCACAAACTTACTTTAAACTAGCACACCAAATGTGATGTAAATTTTCATAAGAAAGGTTGCATGACTGTGAAAGATTTGGATTCTGACATTTGGGACCCATGAGGAAATAGCCTATCCAAGGTGGTGTCGACTTACTAGCTAGTCAACAAATGATTCTGCCTGCCAGCCGTTGGACTGACATCCAACATCTGTCGTGTCTCTTCTATCTCTTGTCTTCTTACTCCAGCCGCCAAAACCAAACCACCCGTCGATTCCCGCCTCCCATGGCTTGCTGCACCTCCACCGCCCTACCGTACCCTCCAATGTTGGCCAGTCCCTCCCTCTATTCCCACACACGTCATGTTATTCTCTGGTGATGTTAGCCCCAACACGCACCCGCACCCGAACCAGTCAACCCTCGTACACCCCTCCGCGTGCGACTGGACCGACACATCTTCTAGGGCTCCTATTCATTCTGTCTGGGGCCTCGCCGTCGTCCTCCGCCTTGGTTCGCTCGCCGTGCGCGGTGCGCCGCCCTCTTGCATTGTCAACGTTGTCAACAACCGAGAGGAACAAGGAGATGACTGTACATGGAGAGGATGATAGTAGGGATCCACCAGCGTCATGGCAGTACGCAAGCAAGTGCCTCGTTATTACAAGCCCAAAAAATGGTTCCTCCTAATGGTTGGACATCTAGGGCTTACGCCATTGTCAACATAGTCAATAAACGAGAGAATTACACAACGAGCGGCTGACACCAGGGACCCAGCAGGTCGCAGTTGTTATTTCCTTTTTTTGATGAACAAGTAGTTTTTATTTATACTAGTTTTAGCGACAGATGAGGGTAACAACGGGCTGTGTGGTGGCTGTGGCCCGTCTAGCTAGGGTTTTATTTATGTTTACCACATCATGAGCACAGTTGTTCTTTTTTCTTGCTGGAAATGGCTAACCCAGTTCTACTTTTTTTAAAGAAATACCCAAATAAGGCCTACTTGCTTTGTCAGCCCTGCTAGGCTACAAATCTTTCAAGAAGAGGAGAGTTTTATTCGATTTTCCTAGAAAATGGGCTATCAGTAATGAGAAATGGGATGTACATTTTTAAAACACATCAAACCGGGAACTAGTTTCAATTTTTTTTCAATACAAGATTTTAAATTCCATTGATTTTTATGCGTGGACAATTATTTTGATTTTGTATTTATATAAATTATTTTTCAAAATAGTTTTAGTGTGACTCAAAATTTCGGGATTAAAAATAGTTGACCGCACCAAAATATGCAAAATTTCGTATAGTTTTTAACCGTGGCCACAATATGGGCTGTAATGCTAACAAAGAGAAGATGGGCTCCACAAAAATCCTTAAGAATTAGCAAATGGGTTGTAAATTATTAAAAATAATGGCAGATGGGTTGTATGCTATTTTCCATAGATTTGAGGCTGACTTGTGTGCCTACTATAGGTTGACGCGTACGCTTTCCTAAAAAGAAGGTTGACACACACGCAACACCGTGTCAACTTAGTCAACACACGAGAGCAGTGGCTGTTGGATGTCCATCCAACGACCGTCGTGCTTCTTCAATCAATGCTCTTCCTGCTCCATCTACTCAAACAAGCGCCGGCGGGACTACCTCCTCCCTCCTCCCGCGGCTGGTTGTGCTGCCGCGCAGGCCTCATCGCCCCACCGTACTCCCATCGCTGGCCTAGCCATCCCTCTACTCACCCACACCTGCTTTTATTCTCCGGCAAGGACAGACGAACAAGTAAACCCTCGTACTCCCCTTCGTGTGGGAAACAACTGTCGAGTCTTCCCTTGCTCCATGTCATTCCCTTCCTAGGCCTCGCCGTCGTCCACCGTCCTGGTGCTCTCGGCGCGGCGTGGTCAACGTGGTTAATGAACGACATCGATCGGAAGTGGACTGTAAGTGGAGAGGCTGACAGCTGGGTCCACGTCCGCACACAAGGAAATGCCTCCTTATTACGCGCAAAATAATGATTCCTCCACCTGACAGCTGGGACCCATCGGAAGGGCCTTTGTATTTTGTGAAAAAATGTTCCTCCTGCTGACAGGTTGGACCCACCAGTTATATCTTCGCTCTCAAGGAAGTGCCTCCTTATTATGCACAAAAAAATGAATACTCCCCCTGCTAGATGGGACCCATCGTAGTTGGAGGCTGACTTGTGGGCCTATTGACGCAGACGGAGGGCTTTGTCAACTTAGTCAATATGAATGATTCTAGCTCCAGTGACCGTACGATGTCCATCCAACGGCCGTAGTGCTTCTTCAACCCCTGGTCTTCTTGCTCCAGCCGCCCAAACCAGCGCCAGTCGTGCCGCGTGCCCTTCCTCCCGTGGTCGGCTGTGCTGCTGCGGAGGCCTCACCGCCCCTACTACTCCTGCTGCTGGCCAGACCATCCCTCTACTCACTCACACCCCCTGTTATTCTGCAGTGACGGCAGCGTTACAGTGTAGCAGAACCAGTCAACCCTCGTACTCCTCTCCACGTGGGCATCCTCTACCATGTCTTCCCCGACTCTGCATCATCCCCTTCCTAGGCCTCGCCATCGTCCACCGGCTTGGTCAATGTGTTCAAGGAACGACTTCCATCGGAATAGTACTGTACGTGGAGAGGCTGACAGCTGGGTCCATGTCCGCACGCAAGGAAGTCCCTCCTTATTACGTGCAAAATAATGATTCCTCAAGTTGACAGCTGGGACCCATTGGAAGGGCCTCTGTATTTTGTGAAAAAAACGTTCCTCCTGCTGACAGGTCGGACCCACCCGCTATATCTTCGCTCGCAAGGAAGTGCCTCCTTATTACGCACAAAAACATGAATACACCCCCTGCTAGCTGGTACCCACCATAGTTGGAGGCTGACTTGTGGGCCTACTAGCGCGGATGGAGGGCTTTGTCAACTTAGTCCATATGAACGATTCTAGCTCCAGTGACCGTACGATGTCCATCCAACGGCCGTAGTGCTTTTTCAACCTCTGGTCTTCATACTCCAGCCGCCCAAACTAGCGTCGGTCGTGCCACGTGCTCCTGCCTCCCATGGCCGGCTATGCTACTGCGGAGTCCTCACTGCCCCCTACTACTCCTGCTGCTGGCCAGGCCATACTCACCCACACCCCCTGTTATTCTGCGGTGACGACATCCTCACACCACAGCCGAACCAGTCAAGCCTCATACTCCTCTCCGCATGGGCATCCACTGCCGCGTCTTCCCCGGCTCCGTGTCGTCCCCTTCCTAGGCCTTGCCATCGTCCACCGCCTAGGTGCTCTCAGCACGCCGTGGTCAATGTGGTCAAGGAATGACTTCCATTGTAAGAGTACTGTACGTGGAGAGGCTGACAACTGGGTCCACAACCGTAGCAAGGAAGTGCAACCTTATTACACGCAAAATAATGATTCGTCCAACGGACAGTAGGGACACACCGGACGGGCCATCGTATTTCGCGAAAAAGCGTTTCCCTCCTGACTGCTGAGACCCACATGCTACATCTTCGCACGCAAGGAAGTGCCTGACAGCTGGAACCCACCTGGTCGAAGCGTACGTAGCGTTGTCATTCTAGTCGTGAACGTGTACGTACATACTTGTCGATCGATCTGTCTGCAGGCTGCAACGATGAACCATGGCCGAGTAAGAAAGGGCACGTGTCATAGTAGAGGCGCGCACGTAGCATGTACACACACGTACAACTAGGGTGCAAGAAAGTAAATACAGCCACGTACGTACATACGGGCTGGGTCTCGAACGCCTACTCGCGTATACGTACGGCCAGGGCTCGTGTACATGGAGAGGCAGTGACGCCATCCTGCTCATCGGCAGCCAACCATGTCGGTGGAAAACGACACCTATGAGATCACGAGAATCCCTACTACGGTTGCGGGGTGCGGGGTCGTGAGAAGAGCGGGATCAGCAGTCAGCACAAACAGTCAGGTCGTTTACCCAGGTTCGAGCCGCGAGGATGCGTAATACCCTAGTCCTGCTTGGGCATGTATATCTGTGTTCTTGGAGTTCTTGAGCTAGCTACAACGAGCGTAACTTGTCCCAATGTCTGAATCCTTCTCTTGGATGTCGCGGGCCTCCTTTTTTAGGCAAGGGGATCGCCACAGTGGCTCACAAGAGGTGGCATCAGGGTACTGTGGCAAAGCCTATCGCTTGCCATTACGAGACAAGACACATTTAATGTGCCTCTTAGGTGTCCCCCTCACTTTATGGCCTGTTTGCCCTTCTTCAACACGCTACTGGGCCAGCGAGGCGTTCAGCGCCATGTAGGCTGGCAGGCTGCTGAGGTGACCGGGTGGTAGGGCCTTCACGAAGGTTCGCATGCCACCATGTAGGCATGCGCTGAGTTGGCCGAGAAGCCTCATGTTGACACGCAGGCACCTGCCCAGCTGGTGGGCTGGCAGCTGAATGGGAGCGGTGGTGGAAACTTGGCGGGCGCGGGCCTGGCTGTGGCCCCGCGGATGTCCTTGGCAAGGGCCTTGTCGGGGCCCCGGCAAGGGTCTTGCCGTGGTAATGCGGTCGTCGCCGGCAAGGATCTTGCCGGGGGTCTTGTGGATTTCCTCGGCAGGGATCTCGCCGAGGTTCGTCGTCTTCTAATCCCCTTATGATTTGGAGCGTTTCTTGTCTTCACAAAGATCTGCATGCCATCATGGTGGCGCCTCCCGAGCCTTGGTCCCAACATGGTCGGTGGTGTTGGAAAAACTGGGGCTCAAGGATGGCGCGCTCCGCTGGCATCGGGTAAGCTACCTCGGCAAGGTTCTTGCCGTGGCTGCGGAGGCTGCCCCGGCAAGGGTCTTGGCTGTGGAGTCTACCTCGCCCTCTTTCTCTTTGCGTCTGTGTCTTGGCATTGCTTGGATCGTCTTGCGGCTTTGATTTCCTGTCTCTGCCCTTCTTAAGTGTGGCCGTGGGCGCGGCTCTGACTGTCCGTGCACAAATAAGGGGTACAAAGGAGCGCCCCTACTTTAGTACATCGACAGGAGCCCCCAGGCCTAGGCCACACATAAGCGCGACACGTTGTTGGGCCAGGCCCAGAACGGTGCGCAGGCAGGCGGGGCGGTTTTATTGAAGGTGATTTCTTCGCCCGCTGCGCTTTTCCATGATCCGTGACGAACGAGTGATGTGGGGATCACGCACTGGGGTGATCGAAGCATGCTTGTGTCATCTTGCGGTGAAAAGTAAAGAGGCGGCTTGCGTGTCTCTTCGAGACTGCGGAACCGCTGCTCATTTACTCTCCACGCCTGGGAACTGTCGCTCCATGGGTTCCATTATGCCTGCCCCTAGCACCACGTACGCTGCATGCATGGTGCAAGGCAGGTGACAGGCGCGCAGAATATGGGAGGACGTGTGCACGTGGGTCGATACCCACGCGCCTTCAATTGGGCGAGGAGGGAAGTCGACGGCCTCGCCCGCTGTCACCTTAATGAGATGGATTGGCTGAGAGGGGCGGCCGAACCCTGGCCCCACCCCTTTATAACGAGGGGAGCGGGAGGGACGACACGCCCCAGTACTTTGCCATCCACTTCTTCCCATCCTTGCTTCTTCCTCTATTTTGCCATGGCGAGAGGGCGCACTGATGCTTCGACGGTGGCGGTGAGGGTCTTTGCTCGACAACGCGCCACTCCTTCCCAAGAGCCCATGGCGGCGGAGCCGGCTGCGAGGGGAAGGGGGAGGGGGCAAGGCCGAGGCCGCCGTGGTGCTCGGGGAAGAGGAGGACGGGGCGGCGCATCAGCCTCGCCTCCGCCAGCGGTCCTTCCCCCAATGGAGGGCCATGTCGGGGACAACCCTAGCGAGTTCTTCATCAGGCTGTGCCGATCGGTGCACCGTCGTCTTCGTCTTCCGACCCCATTCGCTCGGGTGATGGAGCTCGACCTGCCGCAGGCACTAAGGCTGCATATGAGGGGCTTCAGGAACAGCGGCACATGGGACGATGTTGATTTCCCAGCCCCTCACGTCATGTACCTTTGACGTGGATGGAAGACCTTCGCTCGCATCCATAGCCTAACGGTAGGGCTCATTCTCTACTTTAAGTTAATGTAGAATGGCCTCCTCTCCATGAAGATCTTCGATGATTTCGGGACTCGCCTGAAGTGTTGCATGGAGAGCTCCTCGGATGATGAAAACTCGTCCTCAAGCGAGAGCAATGAGGAGGACAGCGGCAGCGAGGACGAGGGTAACATGCAGGAGGATGACGAGTCCGACTAGGTGTCGGACCCGCCGCTCCGGGGCGCTGTCGACAGCAGCAACATCTGCACCGGGCTCCTTCTCCCGGTGGAGCTGGCTCCTTGAACTTCTTAGCGTCGCCTCCTTGGGTGGCTGGCGTGGGAAGGCCGGAGAAGGCAAAGAAGGCGGGTGGCAGGTCGTCAAGTCGGAGTACGATGGCACCAATGCCTTCATAGCGTATTGACGGACCGCTGCCTCATCTTCCAGCCCTTCCTCCGACACCACCACCACCAGCCCTCTCCTAGGCGGCCGCCGACATGTTCTGTTGGCGCCTTCTGCTGCTCGTACCTTGCTTAGGTGCTCCTTTTTCCCTTTTGCCTTCTTGTTCCATTTCCTGAGGAGAGGGACAAGAAAGGGATTACATGCACCTTATCTTTTTTTAGCTTGTAAGCCTACAGGCCTTAGTTAGACCTAAAACCTGTAATCCCCTCGCTTATCACGACAAAAAAAATACACTTCCGTGATGATACGTGTTTGTCATAGTAGGTCACATTTTCTGTCATGCATGTACATCCATGACGATTTTATGACAGAATCAAGATAGTCATACCTGTGCTGTCATAGAAGTGTTCCATGACATTACCAAAATTATCATCACAGAAGTGTCCACTTCCATGACGATAAATCGCGCGTCACAGAAGTGCTTTCGTCAAGGGTGACCAAAACGTGGCATCCACCATAACGAAACACCGTTAAGCTATCGGGTCGGATTTTGGATCCGATAACCCGTTAACAGCCCCGACCAATAGGGATTTTCCACGTGTAAAATCATCATGTTGGCTGGAGGAAACACGTGTCGGCTCATCGCTGGGACAAATGTCATCCACTCATTGGAGAAAAGGCGCCTATGATACGTCGACATGTGGCACGGCCCAACAGAGGCCCATTCCTGTGAAAAGGCCGGCCCATTTGACTTGGTCAAAAGGTGGCGGGCCGGCCCATGGAAAGCCTGTAAACGGCATGTTCGCATATAGCCCATTTACAGCCTGCTAACCCAAGGCCCGTTATGCCCTATCCGAATTAGGCCCAGTAGCATCATCTGCGCCATCCGATATGATTCCAGCCCGTTTTCACTTCTGGCCCATGAGGTCTTTCGGCCCATATGAGGTCCTATGTAACTCTTGGCCTATTAACGGCCCGTGGTGAAACTGGCCCGTAATAAACAGTGTATCACTTTACACCCATTAACGGCCCGTGGTGAAACTGGCCCGTAATGAACAGTGTATCACTTTACACCCATTAACGGCCCGTGGTGAAACTGGCCCGTAAAGAAGAGTGTATCACTTTACACCCATTAACGGCCCGTTATTCCGTTGGACCATTTCCAGCCCATGTTATCTTTCGGCCTTCTCAGAGCCCATTTATTATAAGGCCCATTTCCAGCATTTGTTTACTCACGGCCCGTTACTGTCATTTTCTGCTTGTGGGCCAAATTCAACCTGTGGTTACAGTCGGCCCGTTTGTGGTCCGTTAATACGTTGGGCCGTTTTCATAGCGTCATCAAATATGTCCTATTAACGATGGCCCGTTATGGTCGGCCCATGAATGGCCGATTCCAACTCCAGCCCGTTTACGTCCATAATGCGGTCTGTTTGGCCCATGTCTGGCCAATTGATCATACGGCATGTATAAGGCCCATTGATGATATGGCCCGTAGAAGGCCCATTGTTTCTACGGCCCGTAGAAGGCCCACTGTTTCTATGGCCCATAGAAGGCCCACTATTTCTACGGCACGTAGTAGGCCAAGTGTCACTACAGTAAATATTAGCCCATGGTTATTGTGGCCTAGTTTTTAAAAATAGGTTATTGCAGCCACTAGCAAACCGCGAAAAAAGAACTGCACTAACTACAAGCAAACAAATAAACAAGACAACAAGGAAATAAATAAGCAAGCAACTTACGCTAGGCTATCAAGGCTATTACACGTATTACATCCACTAGGCATCCATGTTCACCACCAGTGCAAATATAGGGAACACAGCAGCATATAAATGCCGCAGCAAAACAAGTCCAGAACTGAAACCACTTCAGAAGATCTCAAGAAACAATATCCTGGGTACCCATAATGCTGGCAAGATGCTTAGCAAGCTTAACTTTCTCTTGTTTGGCGCTTAAGTCCTCCAGCACTTGCTGTTGCACGAGAAAGTATGCATCTGAATTCTGCAGGGACTTCCTCAGTCCTTCGGCTTCCTGTCGCATAACATCTGTTCGATGTCTTTCAACTTGAAGTTGAGACTCAAGAAGTCGAACTGATTCAGGCAACGAGTTCGAAGAGCTGGTGCTAGCAGTGGTAGTCAGTAACTCGAACACTACATCAAGACATGACTTTGGGGTTGTCTCAGTGTCTTCAATATAGTTTTTATCAGCTTTCTTGGACACCAACAGGGATGTCTCACTATCTTGAACCTTATCTGCAATACTTCCTTTACCATTGAATAACGGGGTACTCTTCTCCAATATTTTATTCGCGTTCTAAAAGAGAAACAAACAAACACATCTGAGGTTTACAATGTAGTATATGAAACTTATTTTGGTAAACCAGTTCAGTAGTAAGGTGGACAGGATAAAAACATGAAACAAACATATATCTATGTAGTATGGTCACTGTATGGTCTATATCATTCTAGTTTATGTTGCCAAATCAAGATAGATACAATTCGAATCATATCTATTTAAGACAAAGCAGCATAGACAAAATAAAAGTGTGGGAAACTACACAGCAATAACAACACTTGTAATGTGCATGGCATGATAACATAACTGTTTATTCAGTTGAAATTGAAATCAACATAGAGCAAGTTACAACAGCAAACAACCAAACACGTTCAAGAAACAGGTTTAAAACATACCTGTTGCGCCATTGGAGTTTCAATTGCATCCTTCAAATTCGAAATTAGTTGGTATCAGTAAATACAGTGATGCAAGAGGAAAGTATTATGAACCATAGCTACGGAACCTCACCTGAGAACAATTCTTCTTTTGCTTTAAGCGTTGACTTTGGGTTTGAAGTGGTGGTCCTCGTGATTTGGGCACTGCAGTTGCCTTACTAACTGCTCGTGTTTGGGTGCTCTGTGGTGGAGACGGTGCTGTGTCAACGGGAACTGAGTGTCTATCTGCTGGGGTTGGGGTTAGAAGGGGTGTAGCTGGTTCTCTGTCCAACTGGGTAGGGGTACAATCTGCTTGAGTGTGGGTTATGTGTGGTGGGGCTGGTTCTTGGGCAAGTACAACCGTGGTTCTATCTGCATTGACAGGTAGCACGATCTTTTTCGAACACCGTGTTTTTACACCCACAGATACTGCCATCACTCCCTCCAATTGAAATGGCTGATAAACAAGAAAAGTAATTGAAAATGTATAGACATTGTAAGATAGACAGGTGCAATGGATAGTAGGGAAGAAAATAGGGCATGCAATAATTCACATTTATATTGTCTAAGCAAACAGAATAGCAGGACATAATTTCACATATATGATGGCTAATTAAATAGGATAACATGCCACAGTTTCACATGTATGATGGCTAACTAAACATGATATAATGACATACTTCAAAATATGATGACTATGTAAACAGGATGACACGATATAACTATACGATGTGTCTATTAAAGTGGTTGGCATGCCATAAATCACAAACATGCCGTCGATGGAAACATGATGGCATGATATAAATCACGGGTAGAATGACATAATTTAAAATATGATGACTATGTAAATAGGATGAGATGATATAACTATATTATGTCTTTAGAAAATGGGTTGGCATGTCATAATTCAGAGACATGCTGTCTATGTAAACATCATGGCATGGCATAATTCAAATATATGATTTGTATACTAAGGAAGTGAGCAGAGGGCAATCGCATATATGATGTGTCAACTAAGGAGATGGCATTCAATATTGTGTATATGATGTAAAAACTAAGCATTGCAATACAACATATGCATTATATGAGTAAAATAACCCTGCAAAGTTTGAGCTTACACCTCAGGGGGATAATAGGACTGGTCATCTGGCTCTGAATCCTCCTATGAAGAGCTATCTGTAACCGGCAAGATATTTGCTTCAGCAGGTAGCTTTGTCTGCTCTGAAGACCTTGTTTTCACTCCACATTTCTCCATCACCAATTCAAATGGCTGATGCACAGGAAGAGCAGTTGAATATACAAACATTGTCGACAAAAGCAATGAGAAATACAAAAAAGGATGGCATGATATAATTCACATATATGACGCTTGCCTAAACAGCATGGCGTTGCATAATTCACATACATAATGCCTTGCAACAAGATAACATTGCATAATTCACATATATAATTTCTTGCAACAAGATGGCATTGCATAATTCACATATATGGTAATTAGACACTAAACAGGTGGCATTCACACAAAGCATGTCTAAACTAAGCAAATGACATAGCAATGCAAGATACTGTACACATGATATGAGCAACATAACCCTGCCAAGTTAGGGCATGCACCTTGGGGGGGGGGGAAATATGACTGGTCATCTGTCTCTGAATCGTCCTCTAAGGAGCTGTCGGTAACTAGCAATAGATGCGCTTCGTCAAATATCATTGTCTGCTCTGAAGACCTTGTTTCCACTCCAGATTTTTCCATGACCGTGCCGAATGGCTGATGCACAGGAAGAGTAATTGAATGTACTAAAATTGTTGACAAATTTAACATGTAATAAAAAAATGATGGCATGATATAATTCACATATAAGGTGACTGGCTAACCAGGGTGGCATTGCAAAATTCACATATATGATGCCTGGCTAAACAAGATGGCATTACATGATTCACATATATGATAAAGAAACTAAATAGATGGCATTGCCACAAAGCATGTCTAAACTAAGCAGATGACATCTTTAATGTATACAGTAAGCAATGCAAGGCACCATATGCATGGTATTACCAACATCAGCATGCCAAGTTAGAGCGAAGACCTCATTGGGTAAATAGGAGTGGTCTTTTCCTTCTGAATCCCCCTCAGAACAGTTATCTTCCTCTTGATTACAATCCGAAATGGGTGGAGGGGGGCTGCCTTTGTGCCCACCATGGAACGACGTCTGCATGAAATTTTATTGCCACAAAAGGCTCGTCTCTTTTGCTCTACATGATCAGTTCCATTGTGTACAATAACTGGCATGCATAGGAATAAAACATAGTGAGATTATGTAAGGAGTGCATGCACAAATCCAGAGTGATGGTAGCAAACTGTGGATAGACCCAAAACCAATGATAGCAGGCCGATAATAGCTTTAGTTAAAAAATACAGATAATGGCTCCTTTAATGTTTGTTTGCACCCAACATGAAACTCATAGTAGACTCTAGAGATTAACCAGATACTAGATAGATAGTACTGATTGCTGCCCCAATATGTACCCCACAACCATTTAAAAACTCAAGTTTCAGCATTAGTTTGGACCTGACTCGAAGTCTAATAGGTGAACACGATGATAATGTAGCATGTCGTCATATTAAGCGATGCATAACATAAGCACACACGGAAGAGTGCGACCTCTCTTGCGGACCCGTGTAGTCCTCAAGGTCATCTACTCAGTTGATGATGGTAATGCGGTTGTCGTGGTTGCCGGCGGCGGGGAAGAAGATCTGAGGCGGCGAAAGACAGTTTGGAGAGCGGATCCCTGCTGTGGTGAACCATTCCGTCGTTGGAGCACCTGAGCTGGGGTGGAACACAGCGCCGCAGGAGCAGGACAAACCACACAAGGTTTTCTTTGACACATATCTATAACAGCAGTAATTGAGTAAGGGCTTGTTTGAATTTGAGGATTCTAACAATGCAGGGATAGGAAATAGACATGAATAGGATAGGAATGCACGTGCAAAATAGAGAATTTAAAAACGCAGGATTTCTACCAAACTGGGTGTTTGATTCACAACAACTGGAAGATCATAGGATGCAAAAAAGCATGGTGAGATTAAGTCAAACCACAAGAAAATGTAAGGTAATAATGCTATTATGCTACTATCTCTTAGTATTGTGCTTGATGAATAGGAATATGAAAAGGAGGAGAAGTGGAAATTAGAATTCTTACGGTTTTTCTTTCAAGGAGACACTAAAGGAACAAATCCTATAGTTTTCCTTTGATCCATTCCTTTGCACCAAATTCATGAAAAGTAGTACCATAGGAAACTTTCCAATTCCTATGTTTTTCATTCACTTTTCCTTTCAAGCACTGGTGATTCTAGTAGGCAGGCTTGAGCAAGGAAAATCCTACACTAAAAAAATGTTTTTGTGCTACTTCTATTACTTTGGACCCAGGACACTACCATACTAGCTCAACTCCCAGGACCATCGACAAATGCGCAGCTCAAACGCGCAAAGGTAAATAATGATGGTGTTCAAGAGAGTCCATCACGGATAGCTAAGTTGCCTGGTACCTCACTCCTTGTCATATAGTAGGATAAAATAATCATATTTCCCGTTACTATGAGTGCTCAGTGGACAATATATATAACATGTAGAGTAAAAAAGAGGTGCAACAAGTGTACAACCTCTTTGGCGAAGCCATGTCGATCTCAGCGTGATTGGGTTGGCCGGTGAGGATGCTCCAGCTGACTTGGCTGTCGGAGGAGGGGAAGAAGATCTTAGGCGTCTGGAGATGGAGCCCGAGGTACTGCTCCGCTGTGATGGAGGGTTTCGTCTTTGGAGCAGCTCTGGTGAGTTGTACGACGCCGAGGCTGAAGCAGGACAAGAGAGACAACGAACAATGTTAACCTGAGTGGAATTCTAATAGCATCTCCAATACATGATGTAAAATACATAACCACAAAGTGCTAGATGTAAAATACACCAGCCGCTCATCTCTGAACTTAACTGTCAAAACTGAATTTAAATGTCGAAACTAAACTTAACTGTTGAAACTGAATTTTACTGTCGAAACTGAATTTTGTTGTCGAAACTGAACGCACTAGCAAGGTGAGGCTACACATCGGGCAACTGACTTTTTCATATCAGGTCAATCGATTTTGCAGCCGTTGGATACAAAATCAAGGACCTACGGTTCATCTTCAACCTCCACCCCCCTGAGCCGCCAGCCGCCACCGGCCAAATAGCAGCCCCCGCTGCCCGCGGCCGGCGGTGCGCCGCCCCGCCCGCCCCAAAAAACAATCCCCACCGCCGGTCTGCCGCCGCCCCGGCCATCCCTCTAGGCCCCCCTGCCGAACTTTTTCTCCGGCGATCCCCACACCACCGCCCCGCCAACACCCTGCCACCGCCGGCGACCACTGCCCCCACCCTGAACCCTAAGATAGATAGTGGGGTACCTCTCTGGTGATCCCCCTCCCCGCTGCGGCTAGTTCTTCCTTCACCCCGGTGAGCCCCCCACCCCCTGAAAATCGTCTGACCCAAAAGTCGATTCAGTTGACTAAAGTGTAGCTAAATCGGAGCAGCATCGCAAGCAAGAGCAAGAGCGAGAGTAGCAGCGCGAGCAAGAGCAATAGCAAGAGCAGAGCAGTAGCGCGAGCGAGAGCTAAAGCAGCAGCAGCTCCTACTGATGTGGACGTCGCCGCCGAGGGAGCGGTGCCATGGAGGAAGTGGCCAGTGACGCCACCGTGGATGGAGCCGTGCCGTGTCGGCTTGGGACCGAGTGCCGGCAGCACCGTGGGATCGAATCAAGAAGAAAATGCGGCGATTACTGTACAACCTCTTCGGTGGCGGTGATTAGGCTGCAGCTTCATCCGAGGAAAGGGTGATGATGATGCTCTTCCGGTGGTGCAGGTGAAGATGGCGGTGTGGGAATGGAGGTTGCATGAAAGACGAGGGGAACGTCGGGGCAGCTCCTTGGAGGTGGAGGATGGGGTGGCTGAACCGGTGGGACGACGAGATCGACGACGGATCCTCATCCGGTACGGTGGATGAGGGACGTCGAGGTGTTGCCGTGGACGACATCGTCGGGGAAGAGGCTCCGGCTGGGTGGCGGACGGAGCAGGGTGTGGGGTTTCGTCGCGGGTTTTCACGGCCTCGGTATACGAATTGGTGGGCGGATGGGATGGCAGTGAGGAACCATGGCTTAGGGACGCGCTTGTCTTAAATGTGGGGTAAGTTATGAAAGTACCCCCACCAATTTGAGGCGGTTCTTTCGGTTTAGGGGTACCACGTGCATTTCACATGTCGGGATTTCACAGGAGGTGGGAGTTTTCGCGCGCATTGTAATTTCAGAATAGCAAGGCGCGGGTTGATATGGAGGGAGTTGTCGGAGCACAACGAGACAAAGATATATCTTAAATATTTCGGGCTAACAAGGCGCGGGTTGAAGAGGCGGGAGTTTCGCAGCATGATAGACAGAGACGCTAGCTTGAATTTTTGGCATAACAAGGCGCGGCTTGAAATTTCGGAAGAACAAGCTTAACGTGTACCAAAAAAGACAATTTGCACCTCAACACGCACAACAAACACACAAACACCATTTAGACTAGAGTAAGGTACACGTGCATTGCACGCATGAGATTTGGCAACCAAATTATGAATAAATACCACATTATAGCATGTAAGCTTTGAGTCATATATGCATGATGTAGATGTTCGTTTAATTCTGATAGCTCATTTCATTCAAAATCATCTAGTTTTTATAAGAAAGCTAATCTATTTTAAGATTCATGGAATTGTGCATTGTAAGACATAAAGTAAAAACAAATAATGGCAAATAATGTAGAAAAACATTTGGGCAATTCTGATACAGAAGATTCTAGAACAAATAAGAAGTGCTTGTGTTTTGATGTTTGTGCATTATGCTTAAGTTCAACCATGGAGTCTTCTAGATTAAACATGTGGCGAAATCTGGTGGAATCTAGATGATATCCAATGGCCAGTAGTGCTCAAATTTGCCATCTTTGAACCATTGGATTCACCTCATCCAACGACCATCTTTCAAAGTTAAAGTTACCCGCACACAATATAAAAAATATAAAATATAATATATAGAGGGGTATAGATATAGATATGTGATGCAAAAGCCGCCCATCATCTCCAATTAGAATAGTGTGTCCATGCATGGATGCGACGTGGCCAAATGATGTCTGCCATCGGTATCTCAAATTCAAATTAGTCTGACCTTGTTCAATGTGTATACATTACAACATGCTCGTTTCCAAACCACACCACGCAGATCTCCATTATATTCATGCATGCATGGGTTTCAAACATCAGGATCTCTTATTCAAATATTTGAATTCAACTTTACTTGATTATGACCTCACCTAGTCTTTTACACCCACACAGTCATCTTCTGTTTATAATTGTACCACTAACTTTCTCTCATGCATGCATGCACACACACTACCAGTCGGCATTATCCATCGCACACATGCAATCCTTTTCTTCAGGTCGGTCTCCCATGAAGGCACACAACCACACACATCCCCGTCTCCATCATATCGGGCATTCTTTATCTCTCACGCGTGCATGCGCGACGATCGTTGTTCCTCTATGTATGTGTGTATATAGCTAGGTCTTTCATAGTTTTCCACACAAAACGATCAATCAATATATCCAGTGAGGTCTGACCCTCTTTCCCACATCCACATCGATCAATCTATACCTCTCTATATAGGATTAACATATATAGCTAATACACCCACATTAATTATATATCCAACGTCCCCCTCTCATCATCCATGCCTTTCGCTTCATCTCTCAGACACGTGCACAATGGCGAAGACAGGGGGCAGTAAGGGCCCTGCCCCCCCTAACATCACTATATATCGAGGCTAATACGAATGTGTTCATTAGACAATTGCTGCTAAAAATGGTTTAAGTTCCTAAACTGACCCTCCTCATAAAGGATTAGCAATGCTTGGCCCCCTAGCTCTTTTATTTTTCATGGCTCCGCCACTGCGTGCAACAGCGCACGTTCTCGCCCCCTCTCTCTAAATATTGATCTCGCACTTGTGCATTCCTTCATAGTATCCCTCCACTCAGCCCCTCGCACCATCTTCTAGCCCCCCACTAGATTTTTCCACATGTACAATCTCGCAGACTCTATGGTTGAACTTAAGTATAATGCACAAACCTCAAAACAACAGTGGTTCTCTTTTGTTCTAGAATCTTCCGTATCATAACTGCCCAAACTTTTTTTCTAGTTGAGTTGCTATTGTTCATTTTTACTTTATGCTTTACAACGCACAATTCCATGAATCATAAAATAGATTAAGGGCTTCTTTGATTCAAAGGATTCTCAAAGGAATTTTGGAGGATTCTAATCATTAGGAATTTTTCCTATCTTGGTTGTTTGATTCGTAGCATTGTAAACCATACGAATTTTTCTATATGATTCATTTGCACTAGATTTCATAGGAAACATCCAATCCACTCAAACCTCTTTGAAAGAATTCTGCGTTTTTTCTATGCACAATCAAACACTCATACAATCCTGTAGGATTCAAGACGACATTCCACTATAATCCCATGTTTTTCCTATTCCCGCGTTCTTAGCTTTTTAATAAAAACTAATTGATTTTGAATGAGATGAACTATATGAATTAAACGAAGGGCTACATCAGGCATATATGACTCAAAGCTTACATGCTATAGTGTGGTATTTGTTCATAATTTGGTTGCAAAATCTGATGCGTGCAATGCACGTGTACCTTACTAGTACTTCGAGTATGTGCAAAACACGTAAATTAGAATTCCAATGGCACGCTACATAGTGTCTCTCTTATAGTTCATGAAGCCACGTGGCACATGTGGACGCGTTGTCGCGACCTCCTTGCGTGGATTGATCACAGTGACGTGCTACTGGTTCCAGAAGAATGTACTCGTCCCCCCTGAGCCATATTGGCGGTACATGCATGAAGCGAAGATGTGCACGCACGCCACGCACGCACTCATTCCCTCGCACGTACACGGGGGTACACGGGCGGATGCAATTTTGTACCAAGATCCACCCCATGTGATAATTTGACGCGTGTAAAGTCGTTCACTTCATTGATGGTCAATTAATACAGCGCATGCAAATTGAGTGGACGTGAGGGCGGAAGAAAGACATTATTACTCCACTTCGCGCATGCGAGTAGTTAAATCATGGGTTGCTAATCGTACTTCCATTGGTCTCCTTCGTATTTTGTGCCAATTTTTGACAGTAACATAATATTTACACATTTGAGCATTGTAGTACTTGAAATTTATGTTCCGCTAAACTCATCGGGAGCCGTTTCGGACCTCGAAACCAAAACCAGCAATTAATCTTTACCTTCTTCCCATCACATTCAAAAGCCTGCTCACACCTACTAGTACGTACCAAACTTGAACGTGTTCCCACTATGCAAGTATTAGTACTAGTGCTAGTACTTAGGTTATAAAAAGGGGAACTACCTAACCAAAAATTACTCTACCTTTCCTCCTCATAAGTGCTTCTTCTTTGTCCGTAGTTGCCATGGCCGGTGAGCAGAGCTCTCGGTCGAGAACTACTCATAACAAGGGAGCGGCAACCAAGGCTGCAAAAAAAAGAGGGCTCGCCGCCACGCACAGACCTCGAAAGATCTCTCACGGGCAGGCGATGGCTCCCAGGAGCGCCCTAGCCGTGGAGGCGAACATGCCGGGCCGGCGGCGCTAGAGTCATTATCCCTCGACGGCATGCCCGATCAGCTCAATAAGCACCTCAATAAGCAGAAGGAGTTCATCCAAGGCTTTATGGAGTTGCTGAAGGAGAGCCTCGACGACATGCCCGCTGAGCTCAATAAGCAGGGGGAGTTGACCGCCGGCTTGGTGATGCTCCTAAAGAAGAGCATTGCCTCAGAGAAGAAGGCGACCAACGAAATCCTGTGACTTCAGGAGGACAAGCCGAAGCTCCGCCATGAGATTGACCTGTTGAAGGAGAAGAACGCTGGTTGGAAGAAGATGCATGAGAACAGTAGTTCCTCGATGAAGATGTTGCAGACCCTCGTCATGGAACAAAAGGAGGAGTTGGAGAAGCTCTGCATCAAGCACCCGACTGCTGTCAAGGTACGTAATGCGGTCGTGGAACAGATGATGAAGGCTCGCTTTGAGAAATCCCGCATCATGGACAGAATGAGAAGATGGCGGAGGAGACGCGCAAGGAGATGGAGGTCGTGGAGGCGATGAAGAAGCAATTACGACTCCGCGGCGAATTAGATCATTTGGGGTGATAATCTTCCTTCTTCTTTTGCTCCTGTGTTTTCATCTTTTGCTCCGGGTGTTTCACCGCACGTGTCACGTTCTCTGCGAGGCATGAATAGAACAATGCTTTTTTTAGGGAATGAACAGAAACAATGCTAATAATGAGATGACTAGCAAATTAGATCATTTTTATCGCCATATGGCACTGGGCTGCCGTGTTTCATGCTCCTTCGTCGCAGTACTACTCCAGTGGAAAACTTGAGTATACCGCACGGTTCTTTGCTCCTCCTCAGGTCATCGGTGCATTTATACGAGCAGTCAAATCACAAGGCCCCGCCTTCCAGCAGTAATGAGCCGTCAAATCACAAAGGGCCTCGCCTCTCGTGAAACCGACCAAGCTAGACTGCCCCGCCCTCTAGCCTTTTAAAAAATGTATACTTTTGTACAATAGTAATATGGATGGATTGCGCCATGGAGCAAAACTTGAAACTAAAAAAAGGTTGTACATATAGAGAGTGCTCTTCGCCAAATTATGCATATAGTACTATTAAAAAGGCTAGTCACAATAATGGTGTCCAGCACAACCCACCCCTCAAATAAAACTAAGCATCCTGGAATCTTTGACAAAACTAAGCACCCTGAAATTCTTTAACAACTAAACTGCTGGCTATATGATGTTGGCCATATATATTGTACGTATATAATGTGAAGAAATGAGTGGTGGTACTATACCAATTAAAGATGAAATGTAAGAAATACTAGTATGTACGTACTGAAGAGTTAACGTAACGAGAAGAAACATAACATAGTTCTGCCGGGGCTCAGCACAACACACCCCTCAAATTAAATTAAACACACCTGAAATTAAACTTTGCAACTATTTTGGTAGACACTGCATTAGAACCAGAATGAGGAACGAGACTGCCACCTTACTCGGAGTCCTCGTCCACGTCCTCGACTTCGTCCTTGTCCCTCTTCCTCTTGGCCGATACTTCTTTGCTTGAACCGCACACTTGGCTGTTTCTCTTCATCCAACCCTTGTAGATATTGAAACAAAGGTAGCCATCCATTGCAGCGTAGTGGATGTGGTCTATATCTAGTACATTCCGCTGCCATGCATAATGAGGAAACGTGTATGGAGGTTTCTCCAGTTTACCGTATGAAGGATGAACCATGGCTCCTGCCAGGGTCAGCATTGAAGGCTGACGAGAGGACACCAACCGATTCTTCTGGAGGTCGAGGGTGTTGCCTACAACGAGACCTATCCGACCCATGATTTCTTTGTCGTTACCAAAGTCTACAGTAAAGAATTTGACTAAGTTGCTCTCGAGGAAGTCCTTAAAATCCAGGCATTCAACGTCGGCATGCCATATGTGGTAGACCAAGCATAAGTCATGCATGCAAACCTGGATAACGGCGGGCTTCTTCCCCTCTTCGTCCTTTAGATCCTTCTCTCGTCCCAGGACTGTGGTGTACTCAACATCTAGCCCAGCGACCCACTCATCATCTGAGTCTTCGAACATGCGTCTGAAGCGAGAAAGGCATCAATTCACCATCGCCGAAGAACGGGTGTAGATGACATCGAACTCATCACCGGTGATGGTTCTAACCTTGTACTCAGTGCCGATCGTGGAGATTTGGGACGCCATGGATTTGTGAGGAGGGTTAGGATTAGTGGAACTGCCGTAATGTGAAAGGACGCGACGACTAGGAGCGGATCGCCATAGTATTAAAGGATGTGCGGGGACGAGTAGGAGCAAACTGCCAGCGTGCGAACGGCAGGGTAGTGGCTTTCCATTCTCCCATGATACGGGCTTCCGAGAGCCCTTGGATCTGAGATCAAACGGTTGCATGGCATGATTCTAGACCTATGGGTGAATATCCTATCCTGGAGGGTTATTCTGCAAACTTTCAGCAACTTAGCATGCAACCGTTTGATCTCAGATCCAAGGGTTGCCAGCAGACCGTATCATGGTTGCGCCTACCACGACCGTTGCGTTGCTCGCACGGTCGCGCCCTTGGAGATTTAACTCGGTGCGTTAGGCTATCTGATGTTGGCATGTCATACATAGTCATCACTTAGTCACTCATACTACAACAAGGTTGGCTATAAGGTTGGCTATAAGTGTATTTTTTTTACTTCTCTCTATCTCTTTGTACGGAGTATCTAACTGGTTGGAAAGGCATGCAAATTCCCAAACCGCTTCCTACACCCTGAATCGAATTTTTTGCCTAACAAGTTGTGTCGTGCAATTGGAATTCCAACTTGAGTACTACTACTAGTAGGAGTACCAGGGGCCAGTTGTTTTAGGCTTCTAGGTTAGTAATCCCATAGCTACTACCTCCGTCCTAGTTTATTGGTCCCCATTGTAATCTGTGTCAAATTTTGATCATAAATTTAACTAATGAAATGTTAGTGCATGTCACATGCACTAACATTTTATCAGTTAAATCTTTGGTCAAAATTTAGCACAAATTACAATGGTGAGGAATAAACCAGGATGGAGGTACTGTACTACTAGTATTAGTTTAGAAGCCCAAATAAATGACTGAGGCGCCTTACTGTTTTAGGCCCTTCCCAGTGCTCCACGGTGTACAGGTGCTAAGGGTTCCACATAGGCAAGCAAATGATGTGGCAAAGCAATTAAAGAAGAGAGAGAGCATTAGGGTGACCCTAGGAGGAAACGATGCTAAGCGCGTGAACCTATGCAAAATGAGTATCAACCAATGAATGATGGAGTTTAATTGTTAAACAATTTAATGAGGGAGGCTTAGCTACAAAAGCTAAGCACTAATGCACTGGGGAGACTAGTTGCTAAGGTTTTAAATGTGCTTAGCACCTCACGTAAGCACCAATGCATTGGAAGCATTACTCTCCACTGTGACTAGTCTTATGGGAAAAGCTGGGGAAGTCGCCAAAAGAACTGGCCCTAGGAGTAGTAGCTAGGGATCGAGTGTGCGAGATGATCCGGAAAAAGTAAATGCAGAGAGATGAAATGCAAAAAAGATGGAGGGATGTGATGGTTGCTTGTCCGTTTATTTTACCAGGCCACTTATTACTAGGAGTGGTTGGGTTTTGTGATATGACGGCTTTACTGCCGCGCCACGAGCGGGGTGAGAGGTGAGACTCCCGTGCAATGCCGCCCTCTACACTAGTACTACTACATCAGTCGTGGTTTATCCCCCATTGAATTTGACTGAAGATTTAACTGACAAAATGTTAGTGCATGTCAACAAAAACAATATTGAACATAGTTTTCAATGATATAATTTTAGGTGACATGCATCATCATTTATCATATATATATATATAATGTTAGTTCAATTTTTGGTCGTACTAATCTATAGTAGTAAGGTGCCCGTCCGTTGCACGGAAGAGTGAAATGCATTGATCGGGGTGTTGTTTATTTTGACAAAGGATGTGGGGGTCATGTCATGTGTAACAGGTATCGATAGGTTTCTTCGGATACTATTTCATCTCTAGAGCTCATAAACATCCGGGTGAAATAGATAAAAAGTATCTTTTGCAAACAAAAGCGTTCAACTGTGCAACCTGCATCCAAAACTTGTGAAGAAATAACTCTTATTGTGCTTTGCAGGAAATGGTTCATCATAAGTCTTTCACCAGTACTATAGTAAAAATTCATACGTGGAAGATTCTAGACTAAACCATAAATGGATACACTTTTATTCATGCGCGATACTCCAATAGAGAAAGATCATGCATGGAAGTATACACATGCTTAGACAATGGATTACATTTGAGCGAAGACTAATGATCAACATTTAACTTAGTAATGCAGATGTCCAGGTGAACCTCCTTGGAGTCCCCATGCACATTGTTGGGGGTCAAATAATACCGTGCGTCTTCCATGTCCACATCGGCGGGAAGGTCCCAGCTCGGTAGAGTCCAAGTCAGCTTGACGTAGCTAGTGTCGCCGCCCACGTACCTCCGAGGGGTAGTAATAGTGAGCACGCACCCGTACATCGGTCTCGTGTCAGTGTCAGCGTCAGCGGCGTCACCCCTGACGCACACTACAGAGATGTGGTGGCGGCCTGCGCGGGCCTCGCCGGTGGCCACGATCAAGAGGAAGACACGGCCGTCTTCCTCCAAGACTAGCAGGCGGCGCTGATCCTCCAGCGACTCCGGCACGCTGAACAGGTAGCACGTCTCATACTTGATGTTCTTCGCCAAGGGCCAGTAGCGATCGCCGCACGCCTGCGTTAGGTGATGCACGATGTCCACCGGCGAGCCCCAAAACGGTATCGGGCACTCATAGCAGTAGACGAGGGGCTCCTTGGAGGCATCGACCAGGCCATCCATGAAACGACAGTGGCTGTAGGGGACGTTCCGCCAGTTGAATATATGAGCAAGTTACTACGAGATTTACTACAAAATAAATCATGACGGCTATAACAGAGATTAAACTAATCATGCAGACTAGCATAGTAGATGAACAGATCGAGTCTAGGACACAGACTAGAAACATGAATTCTACCATGATTTCGAACAGGAAGGACAGAAACACATACGGTGCAACGGGAGCAGCACCTTTGGCGTTGAGGTTGTCGCCCATGTCGTTGAGGAAGAGGTTTCTGAGGTCGGGGAAGAAGTCCTCATCGGTGAAGTCGTCGCTACTAGCAGTCGTGAGAGTGTGCTCCCCAAATGTCAACAGCGCCCGCCGAATGGAGCGCAGGAGGGGAGTGGCTGTAGGGGACGTTGCGGCCGCTGAATGGAGCACAAGAGTGGCCCACGAAGCAGTAGATGGTGCTCCTCCCTAGTCTCTATTCTTATCTCTATCCCTACTACTCTTCTTTGTTTTTTATAATATACTAGTTGTAGTTGTCAAATCGAATAGTACTACTCCGTCCACTACACGCCCGGCTGAACACGCCTCCTCGCCTACATCAAACCCCTCCGTTAAACCCGCATGCAAACCGAGAAACCTACTACAGCCCGTGGGAGGAAATTTGCCGGTTGCTGCGGGAGGGTTATTCTGCAAATTTTCAGCAACTTAGCATGCGATCGTTTGATCTCAGATCCAAGGGTTGCCAGCAGCCCGTATCATGGTCGCGCCTACCACGACCATCGCGTCGCACGCATGGTCGCGCCCTTGGAGATTTGACACGGTGCGTTAGCCTATCTGATGTTGGCATGTCATACATAGTCATCACTTAGTCACTCATACTACAACAAGGTTAGCTATAAGGTTGGCTATAAGTGTATTTTTTTACTTCTCTCTATCTCTTTCTTCGTACTCCGTGTAGTGCCAAAAACGTTCTTATATTATGGGACACAGGGAGTACTAGTATTTATTGCATTTGCCAAGGAGTGACCTCTTCCAATGAAATGGTGTGCTTATTAGTTTTTTGTTGCTAAGTTTGCTTCGTTTAATTAGCTATAGACTCAAAATTGTCTTTTCACCTAGGTACACACGCTTAGCACTGTTTCTTCCTTGGGTCACCAAACTAGTCTCTCTCTTCTTGATTAACTTGCCACATCAGACTTTATGCCTATATGGCAAGCTTAGCACCTATAGGAGCAAGTAAGGCTGCTTGTAAGGCTGGTCGTAATGATCGTATCATAGCTAGTATCATGCATGCCAACTCGACAATTTTGATGAGGTGTCATATAATTAAATGAAGAAAGAGATGGCTGAGTATCATATCATGATACCGTATCATAATAAATGCTAGGCTACCATGTGTCATGCATGACAATAAATAAAGTACTATATGATACTAATATATGATACTATGCATTAGGGATGTAGTATCATATACGAGTATCACGTGCATGATACTCCCCATTACAACCAGCCTAATGGGGGTAATATCATGCATGCCAACTATGCAATCTTGATGAGGTGACGTCGAATTAAAGGAAGAAAAGAGAGAGTTGAGTATCATAATATGATATTGTAGTATCATATTAAATGATGTGCTACTATGTGTCATGCACGACAATAAATAAACTATCCTATGATACCAACACATGATACTATGCATTACGGATGTATTATCATACAAAAGTATCAAATGCATGATACTAGTATATGATACTCTCCATTACGACCAACCTAAGTACAATATTGCACTCTACATGGCATTTTTTCATATGTGGAGGAAAGAGAGGCAAGGAAAAAGTGGAGAAGTGGGCTCTCATGCAAGAGCCAGCCTCTACTACATGGTGGAGCATTGGGAGAGGCACCTGTATGGAGGTGGTCAGGAATCGGGAGACTCACGCCGGTCGTAGCGCCGCTGTTAAAATGATAATGGCAAGTCAAATCACGTGGCCCCACCTGTCCAGCAGTAACTCACTGTCAAATCACACAGCCCTACGTTTGCAGTAGCTTGCTCCCTCGTCTTCTCGCGTCTCTATCGAAATGACTAGGCGGAACTGCCCCACCGCCTACAGCGCAGAAAAAACCCTGACCTCGACTTTTAAATAGTACAATAGACTAATTTTGTATTCATGGATTGCGCCATGGAGCAAAGACTCTAGAAAATGGTGGTACACATGTACGGAGTATACAGCACGCCCGTCGCATTCGCGTCGCACCCCAGACGGTCGGTTGGTCTAGCACGCTGCTCTCCGAATGGAACACGCGTCATATTGCGTTTGCACACACATGTGGGACCACAATTGAGAACCGACCATAGGCACACTCCCCGGCCCCGCAAGTCGGGTGACTTAATATAAGAGGGATACAAGAGATAGTACTAGAGAAGTGTTGTACTACGTTGGTGCCTGGACGATCCCTGCAAGACACGGAAGATCAGTTCATCCATGCATGTGACCAGACTCCAGCAGACACGCCTGGATTGGCTATCGTCTACATATCGTGCAGGTTGTGTTGTACATGGCTGTAGTTGTGGTGAGAAATCTAAAAAAGGTTTCTTGTCATCTCGCAAAATTAGGTGTCATGTGCTTCGGATCACTGCGAGCGTTAAACAGCGACAATTGAGTTGGGCTAGTCATTGGGGGCACATGCACGAAGACTACTCGGCTGCCATCTAGGTCAAGCCGGCTATGTTAATTAGGACATCTATCGACGGACCCCTTTTCTATGAGTTTATCTTTAATTTGAGCCTTGTTCCTTGTCTAGTTTATCTGTCGGGATTCATGTTGTCTCCTTTGGGCAGTGAGGTCATGATTTCTTGTCATGTGGCATTTTTGTGTGTTATATGTTATAATCCGGCGCCTCAGATCAAAACGACGACAACTACGCCTCCGGGCCACGTACATGAAGACTTCTCAATAGTCATTGATGAGGTCAAGCCAGCTCTAGTAGACAAAAGAAAACTAGGACTACTCCACTATATAGGCAGGAGCCTTCGCGCTTGCTTGCTAGTGTTGCTCTCTTCACACTATCTCGACCTCTCCATATCTAAACACGATAGTGGTGGCCACACAAACTCTCTCTGTCTGCTCACCGCTGGTCACAGATCCAGCCAGATCCTCTCCGTCGGGAAGGTGAGAAGGTGCAACGTTCACTCGGTTGTCCTCGGCGACGGCTCTTACCCACTGCTGGCGCGTGCCGATCAGCCTTCCTTGTCGTTCTCTCCCAAGCATCACTGGCGAGGGAGGGCCTCCGACCCCTTCTTCCTTGGTGCCGTAGTGTGGGCAGATCCGGCCTCCCGCCGCCCACCTAGCGACATCCCGGCGACCATCAGGTATAACTTCCTTCGAAACCGGCCTTGCTCTACTTCCCGAGCTCCTGACGTCGCTGCATTTGTATCTTTTACTATTTCTCAGGGCCCCTCGTAGATAGGATCAATCGGCTGTTTGAAAACCACCTAATTTTTTTATGTTTAAGAGGTAAAACTAGTTCAGGCACTCGAATCTAGTACTACTTGGTTGAAACAAGGAAGAAAGGGGGTGGGGGTGGGGGAGGATTTGTTACCTGAATCTAGGACTTGGTCGAAAGAGGAAATAATGGGGGCGAAAAGTAGCAGAGACTGGCTATCCAACTGGTCTCTAGGTCTAATAGGGAAATAAAGGGAAACGCAGTACAAACTCAATATAAACCCGATCTATTAGTTGAAAAAGGAAAGAAAGTGGGGACTGGGGGACAAGTCAACAGAGTAAGTCCAGCACTATATTTGCTAGCCTCACACAGTATAAGGTGGCTATACCCAACAAAAATGGGACCAACCCAGATATCCGTTCTGATGTTTGTTGCCCCGAGCCACTCTTATTTAATGCCACTGGTAAAATGTAGCAGTCACACTGTTAAAAGTAAGGACACATTAAACCAATGTTGTTTTCAATGTAATGCCTCCAGTAATATGAATCAATGGCACTTTTTTACATGTCCTACTAAATTTCCCATTAAGATAAGTTGGTTCTTTTCGGTAGAAATGCAACTGTCCTGGTCCGCCTACTCTCCCGTGCCCAAAGTAATGTCGTATTTAACGGTTGTCATCGTTAATCCTAATGCCCACACTAATATCTAGCAATGCCACTGCTTTAGAAATTGCTACTGTCCTTGTAGGATTGCCATTCAGATAAGGAACATCCTTCTTTTCATTTGATGCATGTTTCATCACTTGTTAGTCACCCTCCTTTCCACCTTTTTTGTGCAAACAAAGATAAACATTTCATGCTCGATCTTAGTTGAACTGCACGAATGATATCCAAATTATAGTTGAGCATTCCAGGAGCTTCACAACCAACCTTGATGTTGCTCAATTTTATTGCAACTAATGAAGCATAAGCTATGTGGTTTTCATTTTCTGATGGAAATGGAACAGGGGCTAGTGCCCTTTTCTTAAAAAAAATTGAAGAAGAAGCTGCTAGGCATGGGACATTGCTTCATTTTAGGTGAACTGCACCAAAAGGTCCCATGAATTGAATCATCCATGTTGGTGACTGAAAGAGCCAGCTTCAGCATCCCAGTCTAAGCACCCCGGCCTCCATCCTTGCGACGCACGGTACACCTCGTTTGCCACCTGCTCGACCCTAGTGTCACTGATAAAATGAAGTAATAATGCAGTTAAAATAGAGCGAGTGTCATCTCTATCATTTCATTTCGAATGTAGATAAAGAAAGTGCTTCTCTTTGTTAATGTATGTTTCATCCACTAGTCCCATTGTTAATGTTTAAGCATTTCTGCAAACTGGGGTGCTTAATTTTAGTTGATCTATAAAAAAATAGAGATTTGAATGTCTCAAGGCGCCTCCTTGTACTACCGTTGTACACTGATGTTCATCACTGGCAAAAGGTGTATCTGGGAGACTTGGGACGATGTCCAGTATGAGGCGTACCATATGAGGCATCACAGGGCCCATCTCGCCCTCCCAGTATGGCATACTATGATACTATCGCAATATTTTCTTATATTTATTTTGTGTGTTTCATCAACTAGTGCCACTATAATGTAATCACGCTTTTCATTATCTGTGCAAACAGGGTTATTCAGCTGCATTTTGGTGGAACTGCACAAATGTACGTATGGAATCGGCATATATGCTGAGTGTGAGGTGTGCCAAGTAAAAATTACCGACACCAACCATGCTGCATGCACGCATTGGAATCCACCACCACCAGTGGGATGTGTAGCGATCTCTGTGGACGGATCTTTCTCGGCAGCAAATCCTCTAACCAAATACTAGTAGCTTATATTGGCAGTTTTCTAGGGAGTACTCTTTTGTGAAAGAAGCACCAATCTATTTTTCTTTATTTGTACACTGTGTCACAACTTTGACCCAAAGGTCTAGAGATATTTTAGGGTAATTGGCGTAGTACTCGAAGACTGATTGTAAGCATGATTTTCATTAGCTGTTACACTGATTGTAAGCGTGAGCAGGTGGAAGATTAGGTTAGTGCAAAGCTTACCTTAAACCCTACCGCCACCGTTGAAACAAGGCGAGCGTCGAGGGAATCGTGGAGAACGGCGGGGAAGCCTCCTCTTGCGGTGGGAGAACAAATACTCTGGTGGCTCCGGCTGGCTCTGCACCCTCACGAACGGCACACCATACTCGATCGATTCGTTATCGGCCTCCTCTTGCGGTGGGAGAACAAATACTCTGGTGGCTCCGGCTGGCTCTGCACCCTCACGAATGGCACACCATACTCGATCGATTCATTATCCTCTGGGTGGTCGACCTTCGACCTGTACTCCCACCACCTCCGCCTGACTGTCTCCTCGGGCGAATCTGTCTGCTCCATCGCCCAGAGGAGATACTTGATGAACTCGAAGGACTGCAGCGTGACTGCCTTCAAGGATTACATGTACATCGCCACCCTCATCGCCGATGTCTCGCTCTTTCGCATACATTGCCACATGGCCCACACTGTCCTCGAAATCTCCCACTCATTGTCAAACCAAGTAAGGATCTCCTTCAACCTGGCTAACTTTGCCTGGTCGCCGCTAACGATCTGCCTGATTCGCTGCTGCATCCTCTCCATAGATGTCCTTCTGAGTGGTCCGGTGCTAGCTTTGGAAGATGGGAGGAGAGACGGTGGTCTTGCAATAGAGAAGAGGGAGAGGCGAGACGGTGGTTTTGGAATGGAGATGATGGAGAGGAGAGGAGGTGGTTTTGCAATGGAGAAGATCAGAAGAGGGAGAGGCGAGACGGTGGTTTTGGAATGGAGATGATGGAGAGGAGAGGAGGTGGTTTTACAATGGAGAAGAGGGAGAGGAGCGTGCGGCAGCGATTTAGGATTGGATGAGAGGGCCGACGCGCTGTGACTGGATCAAAATCAAAATCAATTTACCCTTCAATTAAGAATGCGACCCCACATTAACTAGTTTCCCTTTTATTCTGGTTCATAATTGACCATGATTTTCGCACATAAAATATATGTTATACGTTGCAAAAATAATATAATTTGAAAGTACATTCAGATACGAACCAAACGATACAATTTTTGGTGACATGCATTCACATTTTGCTTGTAAAATACAGTACGTGGTCAAACTTTCACCCAAAATAAGCAAAACAACAAAAAAATACTTCCAAGCCAGCGCCACTCTTCCGCTCTTCTCCTCTTAAACCACCGCCGCTCCTCTCCTGTTCCAATCTAAATCTAGGGCTGCTCCTCTCCTCTTCCATTTCAAAACCAGCGCCCCTCCTCTCTTATTCCAGTCCAAAACCAACATCGCTCCTCTCCCGTTCTAATCTAAAACCAGTGCTGCTCCTCTCCTCTTCCATTCAGAAACCACCGCCGGCGAGTGAAGGTGTTGTGGAGAAGTAGATCGATGGAGGAGTACAACCGATATGTGAGGATCGCAGATGGCGACCCTGTGAAGCTAGCTAGGATGTTGGAGATACAGTCTTGGTTTGACAACAAGGACCAACTAGCGGCGACGGCAACATCCATGGCCAAATATCTGCAACCGAGCGAAAAGGCGGCGATACTCCCGGAGGGAGTCGCGCCGGAGTACATAGAGTTGCTCCTCTAGGCCATGGAGCAAATAGATTCACCGAATCCAATCGTGAGGGAGCGGTGGTGGGAGTATCGATCCCAGATGGAGCATCCACCAGAGATTGAAGGATCGAGCATCTACAGGGTGCCGTTTGTGAGGGTGTCCTGCCAGAGCGAGCCGGTGGAGTCTTCGTCGATCGAAACCAACTGCAAGAGGACAAAAGCAGTTGGCCAGACGACGCTTCCCCGCCATCCTCTCCCTCACCATTCACATCGTCTCACGGGACGGCTGTCTGCCACCGAGGAATAGGAGGGGACTGCCCCCCCCCCCCAGCCCAATAGTTGGGCATGTTGTGAATTGTCAGGAGGAGCTTAGGGTTGTCAGTATTTGCAGGTTGTGAATTGTGTTTTGTGTTGTGTATTTTGAGAGTACTTTCAAATATGAATGTCTTTTGAATTTCAGATTTGCAGTATTGAGCATATGAAGTATTTTATGAATTCTAGAGATCAATTTTTAGCACTTCAAAATGTAGTTTCATAGGAGTATAAAAGTGTAGACAATTTGGTTCTCAGAGAAGAAACTGCAAGTTTCAGTTTCAGATAAGAAACTGCAAGTTCAGTTTCAGATAAGAAACTGCAACTTTCAGATGCAGAGCATTTATATTAACACGGCTTTTTCAAACAGGGTTAACATCATGTTGGAAGTTTTATTCATGGTCGAAAATGGAACTACCAGCCAGTTAACATCATGCTGATGAACATTCATGCATAGCACATCTTCATATGATGCACAGTCAAAATGCCCACACAATGTCGTGTGTGGGAAACACAGAGAAAACGAGGGACGAAGTTTTGGCAAGTGTTGGACATGGTGTGTGTAGATGGCAATGGGGACCCATATGTCAATAAAGGGAGAGGCAAAAGATTTGCAGATATTTTCCCTGCACAAGTGTGAGGTGGAATCGAACCTGGGCGGAACAGCTGTTGGGTAGTGTCACTTGGCCACTAAGCTAGTTTAGTAGTTTCATTAATAATAAGGCACTTCCTCAGGTGGTCGGATCCCCTCCCACGCCTTCGTTCGCTCGCCGCGATGCCGCTGTCTACCGTTGTGAACATGTTGAACAAACGAGAGGAATCTGGAAAGGACTATACGTGGAGAGGCGGACAGTCAGGACCCACCAGGTCTATGGCCGTACGCAAGCAAGTGCCTCATCGAAAAAATACTTCCTCCTAATGCTATACTGACATTGGGGCCCACTGGTTTGTCAACATAGTTACATTTTTTTAGGTGCTTCAATTTAGTTACTATAGGAGATAAATTCACAACGAAGCCGGGGAGCGGGCCGGTATCATTTATTATCACTGGGCCAGCAAGTATTAGCTAGGTTTTGGGTTGGATGTCTAGGCTTTCATTTTTAACATGTGCAACCCACGACCTCGGATGGGAGGTCCATAGGCATGTTTGTATTTTCTTGAGGGCCGTCATGTATCGACCGGCCTATGGACCTCCCATCCGAGGTTTTATTTTTCCTGAATATCGGTAGCCCAATTTATGTATTTTTTGAAGAAAACACAGAGGTCTGTTCTATTTTTCTATATAAGAATAGGAACGCCAGGTCCAACTTATGTTTCCCTTCTAACTATATTATATATATTTAAATTATTTTATATGTTATTATATATTATTTTTATTGTCATCGTATATTTAACAGATACTTACATATGTAAGAAAACAATATTCCACATCTTATTAACTTATAAAAATAATTTATTAACAATAAAATCCTGGATTGTTTTGGCACGAAAATCCTGGTGATTGTGTACAAAAGCTTGGTAAGATTTTTCGAATGTAATAATATCACTTAGTATTTAAATATATTTATAACAAAATGCTCAGCCCCTTTTAATTTTTTGATAACATTGCTAGCCCAACCCAACATTATAATTAGAATCAGCCCAGCAAAGTCATGTATTTCGAGAAAGTGCAAATGGCCTATAATTTTTTAGGAAATAAAATAAATGGGCCGCATGGACGCTACATTATTTGTTCACCCAGCCCAGCTAATGGTTGTAATTAAAAAAGATCAAATTGACTGTAAATTCTATCGCACAAAAAAGACTGTAAATTCTGAAAAAATGGGTTGAATACGTGCCACATTTTTGGAGGCTGAAATGTGGGCCAATAGGTCGAAGCCAACGCAAGTCGTTGTCAATTTTGTGAACAAATGATTCTGACATGTTAGCCATTGGATTTACATCCAACGACCGACATCCATCTTCAATCTCTCGTCTTCTTCCTCTAGCGCCGCCGGGACCACCTCCCGCCTCCTGCTGCTATCAGCTCTGCTTAGCACGCTTCGCTATGAAGCGCTACTCCACCGTTGGCCAGGCCATCCCTCCACCCCTCCACACGTAATGTTCTTCTCCACCGACTGCCGAACCACACCGAACTAGAACCAGTTAACCCTCTTACACCTCTCCGTCTGCGACTCTACTCCCGTGTCTTCCCATCTCCGGCTCATTGCTGTCCGGGGCCTCGCCGTTGTCCACCACCTTGGATGCGCTCGGCGCGGCGTGGTCAACGAACGACACCATCGGAAGTAGACTGTGCTCACAAGGAGGCGGAGAGATCAAGGCAGGGTACCTCGCGAGGTTCTCGTGACACAAGCCAGGACGATCGAGACCAGGCGGGCGCCAGGCTGGCACCAGCCTGCTCAGTGTACTTGTTTCCTCTTTGGTGCAAAGGGGGCAAGCGCAGCCGCGGAGTACCAAGGCATCAGGCAAAGGTTGCCATTTCAGTGCAACGAGACCAAGACAAGCGGAGCGGCAGGATGGAGGTCACCGTGGAGCCCAAGACAGCGTCATCGACAGTGCTTTTGGCAGCCGAAGACCAACTTTAGTCAGGATAACTTGTACTAGATGTTCCCCTTCAAAATGGCCGTTGTTGGCACCCTTCCCGCTCAATATTTGGGGAGAGGACCAGGGCCTTTATAAATAGGACTAGCCACCACAAAATAGAGGCATCTCATCAAGTCCTCATGAGATCCATAGGCGACTGAACTCACCCAAGAAGTTCATCGCACCAGCTCAAGAACACCTCTCGCGAGGCTGTTCTTCCCTTGTATTATTCATCATTAGCCCCAGAGGCAATCCACCGCACCACACACTAGAGTAGGGTATTAGGCCACAATGGTGGCTCAAACCAGTATAAATCTTGTGCCCCTCATGTTGTTCATCGTTTTCAGCTTAGATCCCACAAGGAGATCGGACATAGATCCGTAGGGGAAAGATCTTCGTGCGCACACCAGAGTTCGAACCTTAAGGGTCTGCCGGAACCCCACATCTGACATTTGGCATGCCAGGTAGGGGTGCGCTGGAATCTCCTTTCTTCCGTCCTATGTTCCACCGCGTCACCGCCTCCATGTCCGGTGACCCGACGGCCAACTCCGACCGCTGGGCGGCATGGCCTGCCCATGCCGTGCCGCCTGCCCAAGGTGACCACAACACCGCACCTCAGGCAGCCCGCGGCCTGTAGAACGCTACGGGACATGGGCAGCGCGGTCAGGCGTCTCCTTCCCTCACTCCACGACAAGTACGATCAGCAGCAAGGGCCTCAAGCCACGGCGCCGCACACGCGATGGGAGCAGGCAAACATGAAGGCCGCGCTCACGGTGGCGAGAGAGCTGCTGCGGTGCAGACTGCAAGAAAGCGGTCGTGACGTGCTGCTCGAACGTGTCGCCGAGCTCCTGGATGCCACTGCGTCAGGGGCTCCCCCGTTCTGCGTCCAGCATCCACCCCAGGCCCCGGGAGGATCTCAAGGCGGGTCGATCCGTGCCCATGCATCCCCAGGCGCGCCTCAACGCTTCGTCAACACCGGCCTGGGCATCAGCGCCGAGCTCTTTCAGGAGCCTCACGGTAGCCTCGACAACTACTGGGTACCGTTAATTCCTAAGGAGAAGTCTTATGCTAACCATGGGTCGCGGGAGGTTTAGGTCACCGCAGCGGATGGCTGCCCCAGTGCGGCGATCTCCTTCCCCTCAGGAGGAGGGCACTGGGGGCAGCAGGAGAGGGGTCGAGAGCTAGGCTCCTCCCCACAGCGCACGGAGCAAGGTGTTCTTCGGAGGTAGGCCCTCTGTCGGAGGCGCCCAAGGGCCTGCCCCCGGCAGAGGCCCCGTGGTCGTCCAGGGAACCACTGGCGTCCTCTTTTGCCCATTGGCGTCGTCCTGGTTTCTGGTCGCCGTCGGTGGGGTCAAGGGTGGTGCAAGGCGGGGCCCTCATCTAGCGATATGAACCAAGGCCAATACCTGTGAAGAAGGCCCAGTGCCTGTGAAGCTCGCCGCCCATGACACTCTCACGTAATAATGAGTTGGGGTTGTACACGCCCCGGAGTCTCCGGAGAGCCGCCCTCGGGCCTCGGGGCCTCCCTCCCACGCCCAGTGGCAGCACTTAGCTCTGCGCTGGTGAGAAGACGTCGAAGACTAGACTAGATGCCGGACGTGGCCATTTGCTCTTGTTTCCTATTTTCGTGCGAACAAGCTTTCTTGCCTCAGATCTAAGTTGAAGTTGAATTTGTGTTTGCTTATGCGGGAAGGGGTGTTGTGTCTTATTCATGTGCTTTCTCGTGCTCTGATTTCTATTCAAGTTGGAATTCACACTAGATACCTCCCTCTCGCGGGCCCCTCGTGACTAGGGCAAGGCTCAGCCTCCGCGCCCATCATCCCGCGGTCGATGTTCGCTCCAGCCAGGCTCTTGCCGCATGATCAAACGGGACCCTCATGAGGCCCTCAGAAGAACACCACGGGCCCACTCGAGGCTCGCCAAGACAGAGGTAAAACCACGACAACCTATTCATCGCGACAATCACGGCATCATGCAAGCGCTCATCCGGCACCAATCTTAACAACACGAAGGAAACAATCTTCTTACATGAGGGGCATCCCCTCCCAAAAACACTCTCACAACCTTTAGGGCCACGCCCAAGTCTCTTCCTACATAGGGCAAGCAGCGGGAGGAAGCGCGGGGTCAATCGGACAAATCGCTCGCTGCATCTCCCAGGGCGTCCTCGGAGGCGTCGCTGGCACCACCGTCGTCGCCGCCATCCTCTTCATCACCGTTGTTGGTGCCGTTTCCACCATCGTTCACCACGACGCCTTCATCGGCAGTGACGATCACCCCATCGTCATCAGAAGTGAAGGCCCGGATGAGCGCATCAACATTGTCCTCCACCCACCGCGCCAGGTCGCCTCGGATGGCCTCAGGCACCGGGGCGATGGCGGCATCAAAGTCGAAGAGGGGATCGATGTTCTGAAGATGGTTGAAGACACGGGAGAATGCCCGCGCGAGTAGGCCGCGTCTCTGTTCCTCCACCAGCTAGCGAGACCTCTCAGAGCGGTTCCCCAGATGCGTCACCATGTTAGTGAAGAACTGGAGGTTGCCAGCATAGTTGGTCACAGGCGGCTCCTCGGAGGCAGCCTCGCAGATGTTGCCCAAGGCCGTGTTAGCCCTTTCCCTGAGCGTTCGGAGCATGGGGCCGTGCATGTGTTCCAACGTCTACCGCTGGCGGATCTCGTCCGCATTCCGCTCCGCGACAGCCTCGGCATCATCAACCCGCCGTTGAAAAAGGAGTAGTTCGGTGCGGGAGGAGGCTAGCTTAGCCTACGCCGAGCCTAGCTCGGTAGCGGTGGCCTCAGCTCACTGTGTGGCTTCAGTCAACCTGGTCCTGAGGGCAGCAGTCCTGCCCGTGGCTTCAGCCCTGATCAACTCTAGCCGCTCTTCGTACTCGCACACAAGGCCAGCGCGAGCCTCCGCCACGCGACGGTCGATCTCCTCCTGGATCCGAGCCTCCCGCGCGCCAACGTCCTCCTCCGCCCGGGCAACCTGGCGTTCCCTCTTCTCCAATTGCTCCAGATCAAGGTTGCGCTCGGCAGTCTCCAGCATCAGTGCTTCCTCACGCCTCCGGAGCTCCTCCTCCTTGGTGGGCCCTCCCTTCAGCAGCGCAAGGGCGGATCGGCGTAGCTCCACCTGCTGCCCCAGGGAGTTGCACCAGTCTTGGAGCTCCCACACGCGCTCCTCCGCAGCTTCGCATCGCTTGTCTGCCTCCTGAGCTTCCTCAAGAGCCCGGGAGCAGGCCTCTCGAGAAGTCGCCAGGGATGCTTCATCCTTGGTGTTCTCGAGGTCACGCTGGTGGCGCGCGAGACCAACGGCCGCCTTCAGCTTGCCCTGCTCCTCGACCAGCCTCAAGCCTTCAGCTTCGAGACGCGCGTATTCAGCCGCCAGCTCTGCGCCAAGCTGGCTCACTGCATCGGCTGCCATCTGGAGGAACTCTTGGCGGACAGGGTTGTGCTCCCTCGCACGCCCAAGCATGTCATCAACACCGTCCCCCGTCGTCGACACCGGCGGAGGGTCTTGGAGTGATTCGCCCTCTCTCGGTAGGGGGCTGGGGGCTGGTGCCCCTGCGATCGTCGGGCGGGCCCCGCGGGGGACCCAGCCTCGCATCGATCCACCTCCCGCTGGGGACCCGAAGATCGGCTTCAGCCACTTGCCGCCTATGATCAGTGGAGGAGCTCGAGACAAGCTGGTGGCGCTCGAGGAGAGCTCACAATGGGAGAGCAGCGCGCCGATAGGATTGAGGCGCGCTGCAAGCCTGCCTGCATCTCCAGTCGAGCTTGCACCTAGGGCGGGACGCAGACTCGGGGCGACCAAGGTTGGTGAGGGAGGAGAAGCCTGAGGGAGCAGCTCGTCAGCTGGCTCCGCGGGCTTGTCAGAAGGAATCCTGAAAGACCACGGTCAATAAAGGGAGGAGCAGACAAAGGACTATGGGAAGGAGGGACTTACTCGTCCATGACAAAGTACTTCGTAATCTTTAGTGGGAGGAATGGGCAATCGTCACCACCGGAAGCCTCCTTCCTCTTGCAAAGGGCCTCGAAGTCTATGCGGAACCGGCCCAAGCTCGCAACGTGAGGGCCGGCACGCGGCATAGGAATCGAGGCATCGGGGCGGCCTACATCAAGGGCACTAGCCTGAGAGGAGCAATCAGGTGTCACCTCTTGGTGGCCTGCCGAGGCCTCGGGGGCTTCGGCCTCGGGAGAGGCAGGCCGCGCCCCCTCGTCAGGCATCACCTCATGAGGGGCTCTGTAAGCTCCGGAGGATGAAACTTCGGGAGTTCCACGCGACATTAGCACCTCGACATCAGGCCCCCCAGCTCCTGCCAATGCTTGCCTCCCTGCGAAGACTCCTGGGGCAAGGACGGTGCGGGCGGCTGGGGGAAGGACCACAGCAACCGGGTTCTCGTGGGGCCCCACGAGGCCAACTGGGTGCAACCCCCATTCATCGAAGCGGGGCATATGCTTCACGAAGTCCACCCTCTTTGAGCAAAGATACAACAGGGCGCCTCCGCGATGAACGCTGCCAGGAGAGGGGTCGCCAGTCAGGACCAGCACCACCTTCTTCAGCGTCTCAGACGCGAGATCCCCTTCCTGGAGCCTCAAGCGGTCCTGACGACCAGAGTAAGCCCACATTGGGCGAGAATGGCACTGGAGAGGAGCGACGTGATGCTGAAGGAACTCCTTCACCACCCGGGGCGCCGTCACCCCGAGCTCCCTCAGCCTCTTGAAGCGATGCTAGGTAAAGGCAAGCTGGGGGCTCGTAAGCTTCTCGTGACCCCAACCACGATTGGGGATGGCAGGCAGCATGGGGTGCGCTTGCAGGGGGCTAGGCACCCCAACGTCCACGTACAACCACCGCTCCTGGAAACCGTTCGCGAAAGGTGGGAGGCTGAAATCGATCCTTGAGGCAGTCGTCTTCGGCACGGCCTGGAAGCTCATGCATCCCGAACACTGGGAAGGGTCGGACAAGTGCAGAGAAAAGAAGTGGCGCAGAAGGGCAACGGAAGGGGGAATCCCCACCATGGCCTCACAGACAAAGGCGAAGGCAGCAAGCAGAGTAATAGAATGGGGGCCAAGATGCATCATGTGGATCTGGTAATGGGAAAGCACCATGTTAAAGAAGGCGGAAAAGGGGGGAACCAGGCCTGTCCACAGGGCATCAACGAAGAGTCGGACCTCCATGACAATCCTGTCGAAGGAGGCGTTGGACGCGGGCCAGACCGTTGTCTTCCCGCATTTATTGAAGCTGGAGGCAAGCGCGGAGCAGACCTTCTCCAGGGCCTCCAGGTTGAGTATGAGAGATTTGTCAACGGCGGGAGCAGCCGCCAGAGGCGCACTGGTCGAAGATGCAAGTTTTTTCCCCATATACTTTTTCGTCGGCGCCATGGCACTGGGAGGGCAGAAGAACTCAAGAGGGATTGGAGGCGAAAACAGAGGCTCGAGGAGGAAAGAGGAACAAGGAGTGCGCAGGCTGCAAAGAGGGGATAACTATGCACACGCCTCGTGGCCGCCTAGCCAGGTGCGTAATGGGGGAGCATGGGGAAGCGGAGACGCCCACGTCCAATCAACCGCCATGCGGCGCCCAAGGCCGCAAGATGATGGGGCCCGCGGCGCTCCGCACTTGCCCCTTCGCTTCTCCGCTAAGCCAAATCCGAGCGCGCCTTGGGCCCAGGGGCTACTGCCGGCATTCTGGCAATGGGGGTCCCCAGACTTGCCTGCCTGCTGCCTGCGGCGTGGCTCAAGTGGTGGCCTAGTACGGCCCGTCTTCATCAATCCAAGTTCAAGACCCTCGCGAGGGGCAAGCCTCGCGGGGCGGACGACACAAGGCCTCCTCAGGGGCGGCCTCATTAGGCAGGCTCGTGAGGAGGCGGAGAGATCAAGGCAGGGTACCTCGCGACGTGCTCGTGATGCAAGCCATGACGATCGAGACCAGGCGGGCGCCAACCTGCTCAGTGTCCTTGTTTCCTCTTTGGTGCAAAGGGGGCAAGTGCAGCCGCAGAGTACCAAGGAATCAAGCAAAGGTTGCCATTTCAGTGGAACGAGACCAAGACCAGCGGAGCGGCAGGATGGAGGTCACCGTGGAGCCCAAGATGGCGTCATCTCTAGTGCTTTTGGCAGTCGAAGACGAACTTTAGTCAGGATAACTTGCACTAGATGTTCCCCTTCAAAATGGCCGCTGTTGGCGCCCTTCCCGCTCAATATTTGGGGAGAGGACCAGGGCCTCTATAAATAGGACGAGCCACCATAGAATAGAGGCATCTCATCAAGTCCTCATGAGATCCATAGGCGACTGAATTCACCCAGGCAGTTCATTGCACCAGCTCAAGAACACCTCTCGCGAGGCTGTTCTTCCCTTGTACCATTCATCATCAGCCCCAGTTGCAATCCACCGCACCGCACACTGGAGTAGGGTATTACACCACAACGATTGCTCGAACTAGTATAAATCTTGTGTCCCTCATGTTGTTCATCGTTTTCAGCTTATATCCCATGAGGAGATTGGACGTAGATCTATAGGGGACAGATCTTCATGCGTACCCCAGAGTTCGAACCTTAAGGGTCTGCCGGAACACCAGATCCGATAGCGTCTTCCCCGGCTCCGCGTCGTCCCCTTCCTAGGCCTGGCCGTCGTCCATCGTCGTGGTGCTCTTGGCGCGGCGTGGTAAATGTGGTCAACGACCGAATTCCATCAGAAGAGTACTGCACGTGGAGAGGCTGACAACTGGGTCCAGGGCAGCCACAAGGAAGTGCCTCCTTATTACGCGGAAAATAATTATTCCTCCAGCAGACAGCAGGGACCCACCGGACGAGCCACCGTATTTTGTGAAAAAAACATTTCCCTGACTGCTGGGACCTACCAGCTACATCTTCACACGCAAGGAAGTGCGTCCATATTACGGGCAAGAAAAATGATTCGCCCCCTGACTGCTGGGACCCACCAGCTACATCTTCGCACGCAAGGAAGTGCATCCGTGCAAAAAAAAATGATTCGCCCCCTGACTGCTGGGACCCACCTGCTACACTTCGCAGGCAAGGAAGTGCCTGACAGTCGGGACCCACCTGGTCGAAGCATACGTAGCATTGTCATTCTGGTCGCGAATGTGTGCGTACGTACTGGTCGTTGTAGAGGCGCGCATGTGTCGTAGTAGAGGCGCACACGTAGCATGTACACGTACGTACATCGGCCAGGGTGCAAGAAAGAAAATGCAGCCACGTACGTACATACGGGCAGGGTCTCGAACGCCTACTCGCGCATACGTACGACCATGGCTCGTGTACAAGGCTAGGTCTAAACGGAGAAACAACATCGTCGTCGTGTTCATGGGGAGGCAACGGAATGCTTCGTGTTCATGGCGAGACAACGGAATGCGTCGTGTTCATGGGGAGGCAACAGAATGCGTCGTATTCATCGGGAGGCAACGGAACACATGGGAGCCAACCGGCTTGGACAGAACAGACCATGGAAACGAGGCATGGCGTACCACAGAACGGAGGAAACGGCCTTGTGTTCGACCGGCCACATTCGAAACGGGATCCTGTTCATCGGGAGGGGTGTGGCGTACTGCAAAATGGAGGAAACGGACCTCCTACGATCGAAATGAGGGTCCTGTTGATCGGGAGTGGTGTGGCGTACCGCAAAACGGACAAAATGGACTTGTGTTGGGGCACTACGGTCGAAACGGGGGTCTTGTTGATCGGGAGGGGTGTGGCGTACCACAAAACAGATGAAACGGACTTGTGTTGGAGCGCTACGGTCGAAACGGGGGTCCTGTTCATCGTGAGGGGTGTGGCATACTGCAAAATGGGACTCCACGGGATACTGTTCATCTCCACCGTCGACCTCCTCAGCCTCCACGGGCTACCGTCGACCTCCTCCAGCCTCCACGGGCTCCTGTTCATCCAACCTCCATCGTGCGCTACTCCACCGGCTACTGTTCAACCACACCTGCACGGGCACCCCTCTACCGTCTATTGTTCATCCAGCCCTCCACGGGGTCATCCTGTTCATCCAGAGGCAATGCCACGGGGTCCTGCATCCACCCGCACTGCTCACTGTTCATCCAACACACCCAACCCAAGCCCCCCCTGCAACGCTCACTGTTCATCCATAGAGCCGGCATCGATCGGCTTCAGTTAGCAGCAGTAGCGACGGAATTGCTCGATCGGGTTCAGTTAACAGCCATCGATCGATCGCTCAGGTTCAGTAACGCGTAGCTTGCAGTGCAACACTCGAGTTCAGTTAGAGCCCAACGCCTCGCTCGGGTTCAATTAGAGCCAACGCCTCGCACAGACGCGTGTACGTGTATGAGAGAAACGCCCATCGCTCGGCCCCCGACCGCACACCATAACCGGGAACTCCCCGAAATTTTCCTTGCCCTCGCTTCTACCATGGTTTTTTCCGTCATGGACGGCCCAAAGAATGTCATGCAGCAATGTCTCCAGCCCGCCCAGGATGAAAAGCCCATTTTCTGTCATGATTTTTTGTCATAGAAGTAGGAGCCCACCACATCTATGATGATACCGAGTTTTTTCACAATTATCGTCATAGAAGTGTCATATGTATGTCAGAAAAAAATTTCCTTCGGCCCAAAATTTCACGGGTGTGTCTTTTTTGTAGTATATGTCTATATTTCATACGAACTTTACTTGTATGGAACGTATTAATGAAAAAGCATGCTTGCCGGATCTTGTGTGCGTGTGAGCAAAGCCCATACCAAGGAACAAATCCTCATAATTTTCAATATAAACACGGTTGCCCGGCAGCAGGCCTTGCCGCTCCCCTACTTCGTTCGACTATACTCACGCCTTTCGCGGAGGCAGGAGCGAAGTTGGGGTGGGCCTTACGCTTGCTTCCTTGCCGCTGCGGCTACAACAAGATTCTGAACCAAGAAAGAGTTCTCGGATGGCAGGAACGAAGGGACCACGACAGTTTTGGAATAAACGAGGTTTCATACGTTCCAATCTTTATACGGGAATGCATAGCAGGGGGTAAGAAAACTTACCTGAGTCTGCAGCCCCCGGCAACCCTGGCTTGCCGTGGGTGGACCTTTGTGCTTTAAGCCTCCGGAAAGATTGGCTTGCCGGGGTCGGAGTGTGGGCTTGTTCCCTTCCTTCCTCTTAGCTTGGCGGAAACACTTACGTACCCTGCAAACCAAAGAGGATGGACAGTAACAAAGAGATGTGAACTCGACCTCTATGCTAGGGGTTAGTCGCCACTAAGCACTATCAACCCTAACCGAGGGAGAGACTCAATCTAGCAAGCATTCTATAACTTAGGGTGCCAGCGCTTCGTTTATTTATGCTCAGGGTCTGCTCCTGGCTTTGTACAGAGGGTTACATGCCTTGCCGGCAAGGCTTGTACAAAAGGTGGCTTGCCGAGGGGTCCGGCAGCCGCGCCTTATGGGTAGAACTTGCGAAGATGCTCAATGTTCCAGGAGTTGCTCAGTGGAATGGCATCTTCGGTCTCCAGGCGGACTGAGCCAGGCCTGGTGACTCGTGTTACCCGATAAGGGCCTTCCCACTTCAGCGTCAACTTGTTGGAATTCTTGGCCGACTGAATGCGCCGAAGAACAAGGTCGCCTTCCTTAAAGCTTCGGACATGAATCTTGCGGCTATGGTAGCGGCGCAAGGCTTCTGGTATCATGCTACTCTCACAGTCACCCAAAGACGATCTTCGTCGAGAAGTGTTGCGTCATCTTGCCGCAATCGCTCTTGCTCAAGCTCACCGTAAGCGAGCACTCGAGGTGACCCGTATATGAGTTCCATGGGGAGAACTGCTTCTGCCCCGTATACTAGGGAAAAAGGTGTCTGGCCGATGGCTCGATTTGACGTTGTTCTGATCGACCAAAGAACTGCCGGCAACTCATCAATCCAATGCCTCCCGCTCTTGTGCACCCTGTCAAAAGTCTTTGTCCTCAGGCCATGTAGCACTTCAGCATTTTCCCTCTCCGCTTGTCCGTTGGTCCGTGGGTGTGCCACGGAAGAAAAATAGACATTGTTGTCGAGGTCTTCAATATACTGCATGAAGGTGTGGCTTGTGAATTGCGTGCCATTGTCGGTGATGATTTTGTTTGGCACACCAAAGCGGCAAACTAGCCCCTTAAAGAATTTGACGGCTGACTGTGTGGTCACCTTCCTCACTGCTTCCACCTCCGGCCACTTTGTGAACTTGTCAATTGCAATGTACAAGTACTCAAAGCCCCCGACGACGCGGGGAAAATGGCCATGTCGAGCCCCCAGACCGAGAATGGCTAGGAGAGAGGGATTTTCTACAAGGCTTGAGCTGGATGATGAAACTTCTTCGAATGAAACTGGCATGCTTCACACTTGGTTACTAGTGATGTCGCATCCTGGAGGGCAGTGGGCCAGAAGAAACCTTGACGAAAAGCCTTGTCGGCAAGGGCCCTTGACCCTATGTGGGAGCCACATATGCCTCCATGTATCTCTGCCAACAGCTCCAGTCCTTCCTCCCGGGAGATGCACTTCAATTTCACTCCATTCGGTCTTTTTCTGTATAGAACATTGTCAACGAACTGGTACAGAGCAGACCGGTGGGCTACTTTCTCTGCTTCTTCCTGCTCCTTAGGAATCTCCCCTATTTGGAGGAATCGGACGGTATGCTGTGCCCATGCTAGAGCCTGTGGCTCGATGGCAAGGACCAAAGGCATTTCCTCCGCCGTGAGAAGAGTTGCCTCCACGGCAAGGGCTTGACGCCCCGCCGGAGTCGGTTGTCCCATGGCAGGCTCGCTGTCCATGGCAACATCTTCGCCGGTGGCTCTAGGGAGCTCGGTGGGGAAGTTCTTGCCAGGGTCGGACTTCCTTCGCCTGTTCTGCTCTGTTGATGGTTCAACGGATGGTTGGTTTAATCGAAGCATAAAAGTACCTAGTTCCACAGCTAGCTTGAGGGCAGCGTGCTTCGACAGGTAGTCGGCCATGTCATTCTCCACTCGGGGGACATGCTCTGCCTCTATACCATCAAAGCGCTCCTCCAGTTTCCTCACTTCATCCACGAAAGCATCCATCAACAGGCTTTGATAATCCTTGTTAACCTCCATGACGCAAGCTATGAATCACCCCTGACGATGAGCTTCTTGACCCCGAGGTCTGCCGCGATCCTGAGACCGGCAAACAATCCCTCATATTCGGCAGTGTTGTTCGTCGACATCTCCCCGGAAATGTGCATTTGGATCACGTACTTGAGGTGCTCTCCGGTGGGTGCGACAAGCTGCACACCAGCACCGGCGCCTTGTAGCGAAAAAGCCCCATCAAAGTACATAATCTAGTTGCAACTTGTTTCCCTGCCGGGGAGAGTGGTCTCCTGGATCTCTTCATCAGGTGTCGAGGTCCATTCAATAATGAACTCCACCAGGACTCTGCTCTGAATCGTTGAGGTGCTTTCGAACTTCAAACTAAAACTTGACAACTCCAAGGCCCATTCCACAATCCTCCCCGTTGCATCTGGGTTATGCAGTATCCGTTGCAATGGGAGGCGGGTGACAACAGTGATCTCGTGCGCTTGGAAGTAATGACGCAGCTTCCTCGAGCCCATAACGAGGCCGAAGAGCAATTTCTGCACATCGGAGTACCTCGATCTAGGCCCCTGCAGGAGGGAGCTGACAAAGTAAACCGGGTGCTGCATCATCTTCTTTTTCTGCACCACTTCACTTTTGTCACACCATGATTTTCATGGCACAACACTTAAGATGATAAATCATGATAAAGTGTGGTTTGACAAAAACTTTTGCATTATTTGACTTTTTATTTGAGTTGGTTTTCTGTCACGCCTAATATGCGATACTATCCTAAAGAGACTCGAAGGTCCCACCAAGGATAGAACCGCATATTGATACACTTTGCAAGGTGGATATCATTACATCAACATTACATAATAGATAGGGATACATACAAAAGGCATACAATGCCACACGAATACAACATCATCTTACATAAGAGCAACATCCGACTACGGATGAAAACACAAACAGAAGCTCAAACGACATCCACCTTGCTAGCCCAGGCTGCCGACCTGGAACCTATCCCCTGATCAAAGAAGAAGCAGAAGAAGAACTCAACGCAGGCAAGCATCGCTCTCGCGTCATGATCATCGCATAACCTGTACCTGCAACTGTTGTTGTAGTAATCTGTGAGCCACGAGGACTCAGCAATCCCATTACCATGGGTATCAAGACTAGCGAAGCTTAATGGGAAAGGAAGGGGTAAAGTGGTGAGGCTGCAGCAGCGACTAAGCATATATGGTGGCTAACATACGCAAATAAGAGCGAGAAGAGAGCAAGCGGAACGGTCGTGAAGCTAGCAATGATCAAGAAGTGATCCTGAACTCCTACTTACGTCAAACATCACCCAAAACCGTGTTCACTTCCCGGACTCTGCCGAAAAGAGACCATCACGGCTACACACACGGTTGATGCGTTTTAATTCGGATCTGGTGTCAAGTTATCTACAACCGGACATTAACAAATTCCCATCTGCCTATAACCGCAGGCACGGCTTTCGAAAGATTATACCCTGCAGGGGTGTCCCAACTTAGCCCATGATAAGCTCTCGCGATCAATGAAGGATATACCTTCTCCCAGGAAGACCCGATCAGACTCGGAATCCCGGTTTACAAGACATTTTGACAATGGTAAAACAAGACCAGCAAGACCGCCCGATGCGCCGACAATCCCGATAGGAGCTGCACATATCTCGTTCTCAGGGCAACAACGGATGAGCAATCCGTACAACTAAAACCAGACCTCAAGTTTCCCCGAGGGGGCGCTGCAAAGTGCTCTAGTTCGGACCAACACTTAGACAAGCACTGGCCCGGGGGGGGATATAATAAAGATGACCCTTGGGTTAATTACTCCCAAGGGAAATGTAGGTGGTGGTGAGGCAAATGGTAAAACCAATGTTGGGCCTTGCTGGAGGAGTTTTATTCAAAGCGAACTGTCAAGGGGGTCCCATAAATCACCCGACCGCGTAAGAAACGCAAAATCCAGGAACATAACACCGGTATGACGGAAACTAGGGCGGCAAGAGTGGAACAAAACACCAGGCATAAGGCCGAGCCTTCCACCCTTTACCAAATATATAGATGCATTAATAATATAAGAGATATTGTGATATCCCAACCAAAATCCTGTCCACCATGGAGAAATCTTCAGCTTCACCTACAACTAACAACGCTATAAGAGGGCTGAGCAAAGCGGTAACATAGCCAAGCAATGGTTTGCTAGGAATGGTTTCAAAGGTTGGAGGTTCATGGCAATTTGGGGAGGCTTCATAAACAGGTGATAGGTAGCACAGCATAGCGATAGAACGAAGCAACTAGCATAGCAATGATAGTAGTGAGATCCAGGGTAGCGGTCATCTTGCCTGAAATCCAGCAAGGAAGAAGAACGAGTCCATGAAGAAGACGAAGCCATGAAGACGAACCAAGCGTAGACGAACGAATCCTCACGATCGCAACGAAACGGGAACTATCGAGAAGAAGCACACCGGAAAGAAGCAAGCAACATAGTAAACACACAGCATAATCATGGCATGATGCACAATCAAGTATGATGCATGTCCGGTTAAAGAGGCAAGGCATGGCAAAGTGCAACAAACAATACTACAAGTTAATATGCAACGAGTTGCATATTAACGAAACACCACATCAATTATTTAGTTCTCTCTCGGTTTTGTACCCAACAATATTAAATGTTATTAAACATGGCAAGGGGTGAAGCATATGAAAACTACCTATCTAGGCAAGTTTAAATGAGGCCGGAAACAACAAACAACAATTCCGGAAAATCCCCACATGCAAATTATGGATTTGGTACTGTTCTGCCCTAAACACAATTTTAGAGTTGTTAAACAGTAAAACAAAGTGGACCATGTTAAACTAGGCATTTTCCACCCCATTTACATATAAAGTTTATTAAAATCGGAGCTACGGTTAATTAGTTACGAAATAAATCATTTTAACATGGCATTATGCAAAATAAACACAAACAGCATGTTAAACATTTTTAACATAGATGAAACTCACATATTATTAATCTAGACAATTTTCTGAGCATTTTGCATATATAAAGTTTTTACATATGATGCATATTTTGTGAGTTATTAAATGCATGAACAACAGGGGGTTTTCTGCAAATCTGTAATCTCCTGGAAAAACCTAAATTCACAGATCTGAAAAAAAACAGAAGCAGGCTGAAACTGGCTGGCCCGCTAGTGTACAGGAGGGGGAAGCTGGAAGGCGCTGCTCACCCATGGGCCATGGCCCGGACGGAGGTGAGGAAGGCGGGCCGGAGGGGGGGCTGCTGGGCCTGGCGACGCGGAGGAGGCTGGGCCCTCCTGGCGCTGGCGACGCGGCCCAGGAGCGACGCGGTCGTGGCCTTGGCGCGGTCAACGGCGAGGAGGGGAGACTGGATCGGGGCGATGCAGGGCGCGGCGGAGGATCCGAGCGCAGCGGGACGACGGCGAGCGCGGAGGTCACGAATGGATGCGGGGGAGGGAGCTGAGGCCGGATCTGGTGATGGAGTCACCGGGGCGGCGAGGTCCAGCACGGCAGGGCGGCGGCAAGCGCTCCGGCGTGCGATCTGGCAGCGGCTCTTGCAAAACAATGGCGGCGGCGCATGGCTTAGAGGAGAGCAAGGGAGCAGGGAGGAGAAGAGGAGGCGCGCGGCACTGCCTGGACGGGGACTCGGCGACCTGGTGGCGGCGACGAGGCTCGCCGGCGACGGAGAACTCCGGTGGGGCAGATCGGGATGCTCGGGGAGGAGCCAGGCGAGCGGACGGGCGCGGGAGGCTGGGGCGCCTCGGGCCGAGATGGGCTTCCCAGGGCCCGATCTGGGTTCCTGGCGGGCCGCGGCGGCGGGGCTGGATGGGGCGACGTGGCAGCGCCTGGTTGGCTGCGCGCGTCGCCGGCGGCGGGGTTGGACGATGGGGGTGCGACAAGTGGCGACGGGGTGCTGGCTGGGCACGGATTTCGAGGAGAGGAGGTGGGAGGCAGCTGGCTGATGATTGGGGGGCACGGATTTCGAGGAGAAGGGAGGAGAAGGCCAAAATGGCAAGGGGGGCTGCTATTTATAGAAAGAGGGGTTAGGATTGGGGGTTTGAGGCTATTTCGGAGTCGTTCGATCTCGATCGGGTGGTCCGGAATGGAGGGGGGTTAGGCTAACTAGTGGGCTGAGAAGAGGGGTTAGTGGGCTGAGAGAAGAGGAGAGAAAGAGAGGTGCGGCCCGGTGGCAGTTTCGGAGACCGAAACGTCTGACGATTAAACCGACTATATCGCGGTTATAAATATAACGGTTGGGCAGTCAAACAGACACCGAATGCGACGAAACTTGACAGGCGGCCTGTCTACACTATAATAAGACCGCACGACAAGTTGCAACCCATTCTGAGAAATTTTTTATGCCACTTATAAAATAATATTTCGGAGGTGCCGCGGGCACGTGCGAGTGTGGTCGGGCTCAGAACGGACAATGGAGAGAACTGGCGGAACCTGAACGGATGCAAGTTTTGAAAAACATGCGGATGAAATGCAGATGATCACATGAGATGAGATGCATAACAAGAACAAAATGCAAAACAACAGACAAAAACCCAACCACGAAGGAAATATCATATAGCATCTCTGGAAAAGGCAAGAGTTGGAGTTACGAATATGGAAAGTTGCATCCGGAGCGTTACATTTTCTCTTTGTGTTTTCAAGTGCTCTTAAAAGTCAACATAGCTTCGCCTTCTATACTTCCTTTCCTTGATCCAAAACTTCTGCCCAATGATCATACCATGTGTATAGTACAATGTAGAATTTTCTTACAAAAACAATTTGGCCAAAAAGTATTTTCTAAATTTAGTTTTCCAAAAACCCCTGAATTGAGGTTCGCACTGCAAGTACTTGATTTGGGTTATGAAAAATCTTTCAAAGAGTATGTTTGATTCCTATTAGGTATAGGACTCCCAAAAACCACAAAATTATAATTTTAAAAGTCATTTTGCTATTTTATTTAAAGGCTTTTTCTTTAGGCCAAAAATGGTATTTAATAGGTTAAAATTGTTTTAATAATTTAAAAATATTTGTGAAGATTTAGGGAAACTCAATGGACATATATTGTCCATATATAAGAGTTTCAACACATGGTCATGTTCATAATATTGGTCAAACCCCTCAAAAACCCTTTCTGGATATTTCATGATTTTGAAATATTTACAAAGGAAATATTCTCTAAAAATTCCAAGAAAATTCTAGAATGTCACATATAACATGTTGCATGATATTGCCAAGCCTCATGTCTTGGAGAACAACATAACATCAACAAATCTCCTCAAAACCATCCCTGACCATTTTGAAGTTTGAGCAACTCTACATTGCCAAACATGTCCAAATGTTCTCAAACTTGGTGCACGTGCTACAATGGTCTAATTATGTATCTAGACCAAATGGCACAAGTTGGAGAAAATGATATCTTGATCAAAGTGCCTCAAAACCCTCTCTATCCAGAATCAAATTTGAACAACTTTACATTGTCAACTTTCTTATTTTGCTCTCAACCTTTGTGGGAATGCTCTAAATCCCAAATGATGACACTGCACCAAGTGGTGCATCAGGGAGAATAGTTTTGCATGTCTAGATCTTGGAAAACTCATTTATGTTGATTTCTAGGGTTTACAAAAGTTGCATTGGAAACTTTGCCCAAATGGACTCAACCTTGGTGGAACCTATTATTATCTCATGCCATTTGACCCTGTCAAGCCTCATGACAAGAGGAGTTCATCTTCTTGCCCAAACCAGAAACAAACACCTTCTGCCATTTTACTAAAACCCCTGTTTTGACCACTTTCCACTCTTCTCCATGACCTCAACTTTTTACCACACCCCCTCCTAGACCTCTTCTACCTACAGTAGCAATGGCTGCATCTCAGATCAATAATTGAGGGGTGAAACCACCTATTTTACCTCTCTGGACAGCCCTTGCACCCCTCTTCCTCACCTACCTCCTCACTCCAGTGGCCACCCAAGGCATCCAAGGATTTCCCCACATTCTTTACTCCTCCCTAGAGCTACCAGACATGCTTGGCCGTGCCCACTTTGCCAAAAAATTGGCATGCCAGCCATTTGCACGCTCTGGAGCAGGCTACAGTGCCCTCCCGCACTGTAGCCACCCCCTGCCAACCACCTCCTACCACCTCGGGCCTCCCCAGCATGCCTGACGATGCGCCTCGACGTCTGCGACACGCCACACGTCTGTCCCCCTCTTCCTTCTCCCTCCTGCTGCCCTTGCTCGCACGCGCGCCGGCCGCCCGAAAGCTCCAATGAGCGGCCTCACACGCGCAAGCTCTCCGGCACCTCCCTCTCCTTCTCTCCCCCTGGTCCTAGACCACCCCCCAGGAAAGCCCCTGGCTCAAGGCCGAGCCCTCCCGCGGCCTCCAGTGACGGCTGTGAGCTCGACGGTGCACCGCCCACGGTGCACCGCACCCCTCCTATTTAAGGCCACCCGGACCCCATTCTCTCCATCCCTTGAGCTCTATCGCCTCCTAGCGATCACCAGCAGAGCCCCAGCTCCCCTCCCCCTCTCTATGCTCGGCATCGAACCGAGCGCCGCCGCCTCGGGTCACTGGTGTTTGTGCGGTAAGAGCCTCCTCCACCGCTCCTTTCGCCTGATCTGGAACGACAGCGAGCCCCTGACTCCTCCCCCCTCCTTTTCCCCTTCGTTTGTAGCCGAAGTCAACCAGAACGACCACTGCCCGACGCACCTCCCCCATGCTTCCTCTTCGCCGGCAAACCAGGCAACTCCGGCGATGTCCACCACCACCACCTGAATGGCGACTCCACGCTGAGTCCAACGGTGCCATCATCCCTGCTTCGCTGCCGGTGAGCATGCCGGCCCTCTGGTCGCGATGTCAGAGATGACAGGCGGGCCCCGCGTGTCATCCTCTCCTCTCTCTCGCCCCCTCTCTCTCCCACTCGCAGCTGGGCCCCGCCCGTCAGGTTCAAACCTGGCGCGTGCGCGCCGCTCGGCTTGCCTGGGCCGAATCGCCTCTGGGCCTGTGCGCTGCGGCTGTTTTGGCCCAATTGCACAGTGGCCTTTTTCCTTTTCTTTTTCTGTAACTTTTCCAAAAATTCCACAGAATTAAATATTCATCCAAATGCAATAATTCCAACTCCCATATTTTTCTAAAAATCCCACCTATTTAATGGTGTAACTTTCATAAATATCCATCAAATTTTTCTGCACTGTTCAAATTTAGATTCAAATTTGAGCATTTACATTCCCCTCTGAAAATCCATTTGTCCTATTCCACAACTCCAAATCCATAACTAGTAATTTTCCCCTTCTTAGATTTCCCCCTAGTATTTATCAAAAATAAGTTGACATTTTTCTGAGCACTTCGGTTTTTCTGTTTTACTATTGCCTTATTTTCTCGTTATTTTCTTGAGACGATTAGATCACGTATTAGACGAAGTTGCTGAAGAAGAAGAAGGAGAAGGATTTGAAGAACTTGAGGACCAAGCCAAACAAGGCAAGCAGCCCTTTGACCATGACACCCCTCTTGTTCATCGGTACCCTTCTTCCGATTGCATGGTGATAAAACATGACGGTGGTAAATTTGTTGTGAACCACCCCATGATGCATACCCCTACTCATGACCTTACCTTATTCATGATTGCATTGTAAAGAGACTAGTTGATGCATGTGTACCATGAACTCTTCATGGTTACATTCTTTCGAAAACCCCATCGGGTGCCCCTAATGCCCTTGGGAGATGTTGAACTAAGGTCACCACTTGAGGAAGAAGTGGTGTACCAAAGAGAGCTTTTGGTGTGTGTGTGTGTGTAAAATGATGGATTAGATTTATGTGTGATTACCGTCCCAACCAAACATGTGCAACCACTCTACCCCTTTATGGGATGGGGAATTATTGATTACTTAGGCTGATACTAGCATGGTGCCCACATTACTAGTGACGGGGGTGACTTGAGGTCACTCTCGGGATGTGGTCGTGCTTGGATAGGCGGCCATGACTGTTTTCACAGGGCACCGAACACACCGTTGGTCCCTTCATGTATGCGTAATAATGTGAAATGGGAAGAGTCCCATGATCTTTTGCTTATACACGAGGGTCGTGTATCAACGAGTGGACCCTATGTTAGTGTCGTCTAGAGAAAGGTAATGATCGGGTGCTTCCCCTGAGTACTTGAGGTACTGCGGGATTGTGGATGACACGAAAGCTTCCCGGATCTTGTGGGTAAAGTGGGCAACCTCTGCAGAGTGTCAAACTATTCGAATAGTCATGTCCACGGTCAAGGACAGTTGGGAGGTGCTACTTAAACTATGTCCAGAAATTTTACAATCTCGGTGCATCTGTGTGTGGAAGAGAACTATTTTTTTCAAGGTGGTGACTTGACATGTTGAATGAAATGGCAATTATCCAAACCCTATTTATGTTGATATCTGTAACCTATTCTCAAGGTTGCCCATGTTCATTGATGCATATCTCACAAGTTGATAGGACATCTCAACTAGCTTGAAGCTAGGTTGCTTACTTGTTGTAAAGTTGCATTGTTACTTTGAACCAAATCATGGGTTGCTTGCGAGTACATTCAAAGTACTCATTGGCTTGCCACTGGTTATTTAATTGGCTAGGCATGGAAGAGCAGGAGTTCAAAGAAGAGTTCTTTGGAGACGAACATGCGAACTAGGATGTTTCCCAGTCAGAATGCCTGTAGGGTTAAGGCAGATGGCATCGGTTCTACTTATCAACAAAGATTTCCGCTCCTTAAGTTTATTTGGTATTCGGCCCCTATGGCTTTATCTATGTAAGACTTGACCAGAATGGTCATAATTTGTGTAAGACGGTATGTATGGATCTAAGACTCTTGTTATTCAGCTTCTGTGTGTTCAGTGAGCATTGATCTCTAGGATCACTGTACACGTGCATTTGGTGATGACGACTTATGAGTTGGGGTCCCCACGAGCTGGTATCAGAGCCATCCTGACTGTAGGAAGCCTTAGTTAGCATGGTCGTTAGTTAGGATAAAACAAATCATCAAACCCACCTATACCTTGCCTTTTTTCTGAGATTTCCCAAAACTGAGGGATATTTTCAGTATTGACCCCTCCTATTCAACTTTTGTAGATGGCTGTCGCCCCCTTTAGACTCCTTACGACAAGATTTCCATCACTCCTAAGAGATTGCCTCCAACAATGCCACTATCCCTTGCTGCCCATATACACCCGGCACGAACTAGAAAATGATGTGTTCGAGAAGGAGTTCTACGCCAAGGTTTTTGTGCCTGCCAAGACCTCACCTCAGGGGTGGTTCTTCGTTGGACCACCTATGCCAACAAGAGACCTAGCCATTCAGCAAGTGGCATACGAAGCACTCCTCCGTCTTCGAGACCTCCTTCTAGAAATGAAAGAAGAACATGCCACCCGCTACCTGCCTCGCAAGAGCGGATTTGGAGCTCCGACTCAAGTGATGATTTCCCCAGAAGACGAGGATCCAACCCTCAGGTACCAGATCAGTTTCGTCAACGCAGGAGACTACCTTCTACGCCACCTTACCGAAGCATTTCTCAAGGCTCGCCAAGATCTCCCTTCACTTCTACACATCCACTGCCTCAAGAAGAAGAAGGTAGTCGAGCAAGAACAGCAAATCACTGCCCTAGAAGCCCACATTTTTAACCAGGAGCAGCAAATCAAGGGACTTCAGAAAGCTCGCAACCAAACCCCACGCAAAAGGCATAGGAATGGATTTCCATATCCACCTCATAGAGGATCATCGTCAGGCCCCCGACGACAATACCCAAGACTGAATAGCAACCCTTTTGCTTCTGTCACATGTCACAGGTCTGGTGAACTCGGTCATATTAATAGGATGTGTCCCAACAAGCAGTCGACTGTCGCATGTCCATTGGCACCCAGGAGAACCTAGAAGCTGAAGACCGAATGCCTTTCTCTCAAAGTGATGAAGCAAGCACGACTACTGAATCCAAGGACCCCTAGGGTAGGATGAGTCGTGTACCCCCTATGCGAAGTCGAGTCCATATGATGGTTCAAATGAAACCATGTTGAGTGTTGCTTGTTCTTATCTTTTTGTGTTTTGATATAAGTTGCACTTTTGCCTTAGGCATCATGTATGCGACTATATCACGTATCTTATCTTAATGAAATTGTGTGAGGCCTTTTTGGCACCTGTTTGTTCGCACCTGCACTAGAGAACCCCCTTTAAGCATCCCCCCATCTATGATGCTTTTCCCTCTCATCCCTCTCTCCTCAACTGAAGACCGGCAAGACAAGGTACACCAAGGATTCTACTTCGGCGACCAACTAGCACGGGAGATTTTTGCTGCAACCTCCTCGACCAAGAGCAGCCCAGTAGAGTTATGTTTACCTCTCAAGATTAGAAACCCATCCTGTCGGTGTCAAAACCGGCGGATCTTGGGTAGGGGGTCCTGATCTGTGCGTCAAGGCTGATGGTAACAGGAAGCAAGGGACACAGATGTTTACCCAGGTTCGGGCCCTCTCGATGGAGGTAAAACCCTACTTCTTGCTTGATTAATATTGATGATATGGGTAGTACAAGAGTAGATCTACCATGAAATTGTAGAGGCTAAACCCTAAGAGCTAGCCTATGATGGTATGATTGTAATTATGATCATCCTTCTAAGGACCAACCTCTCCGGTTTATATAGACAACAGAGAGGGCTAGGGTTTACATGGAGTCGGTTACAAGGAAGGAAACATAATATCCGGATTGCCAAGCTTGCCTTCCACGCCTAGGAAAGTCCCATCTGGACACGGGCCGAAGTCTTGAGTCTTGTATCTTCACGCTTCAATAGTCCAGACATTGCACACAGTCTGGCTGTCCGGATACCCCCTTATCCAGGACTCCCTCAGTAGCCCCTGAACCAGGCTTCAATGACGATGAGTTTGGCGTGAAGTATTGTCTTCGTCATTGCAAGGCGGGTTCCTTCTCCGAGTACTCCAAAGTACCTGTTACGATGAATAGTGTCCGGCCTCCAATCAATGTTGTGCTCCTCGGCTTCAGCGCCTCAGTAATGACCATCTCCACGTGTCGAGCGAATGTGAGGAGTCGAGGCATTTTTGCATTTGCCACCCACGATCCTCCGGGCCAACCATCTATTTGAAGGGACAGGGATTCTCAGATCCAAACCCCACTCTCCTCCCTTGAGCTAGCATCCTAGAGCGCTCCGTGAAAAACCATTCCAACATGGCCGACCGTCGCAGCTCTTCTTCTTGCCCTCCTCGCTCTAAGTCGGGGGATTGGGGAGAGTGCTCAGTTCCTCACAGTCATTTGGTAAAGTTACAAACCCAAGGGCTTCTCCCACCGTTGTTCATGGTCCCCGTCCGGGCTAGAATAGCCACTTATGACGGAGGGGAACAAGCTGAAGGATCTCCTAACCCATCTCCAGAGGAGCGGATATGCCTCATCCCGCATTTGCTGAGGGGCGTCGGGTTTCCTATCCACCCGTTTCTTCGCAGGCTCCTGGAGTTCTACGGCCTCCAATTACACAACCTTACCCCCGCCTCTATTCTGCACATAGCGGGGTATGTCTCCCTTTGCGAGCTGTTTTTAGGCTGTGAACCACACTTCGGATTATGGAGGAAGCTGTTGTGCCTCGTCCCCCGCACCCAGGAGAGTCCTTATGTCAAGTGGGCGGGGCCGAAGTATGGCGCATCGCCGAGACCGGATACCTGTCCGGCACTCCTGAGAAGGCACCAGAAAATTGGCCTTCCGAGTGGTTCTATATAAATGACGTTCCCCTTCCGGATCCAGTCCGGATAGGTCTCCCCAAGTTCAGTAACGCCCCGCCGAGGGCACGCTTAAGCTGGCGCCCCCGGGGCCCTCAAGAAGAGGACACAAGGGAAATATACCTTCTGATGAACAAGATAAAGTTGCTGGGCAAATCCGGACTGACGATAGTCGAGGTCATGGCAATATGCATAAAGCAGGGAGTGCAACCGCTCCAATATCGGGGAAGCCCATGTGGCATTTCAACGGGGAAGACGACGCCACACGCTACGGCTGTAAGGGTCCGGACTCCGCTGCCGCTTTGGCAAGGATATTGTCCGATTTGTACAAAGGGGAAGAGGAGGAATTCCTTCGCATAAAAACGTGGGACGGATTCTCCATGTACAACCCCCCAGAGTGGGTAAGTTGCCATTCTTTTCCCTGCTTCACTTACTCCAGCGTTCTTCTGCTAACATTACTTGCAACAATGCTTCTGAGCAGGAACTGAGGAGGGCCGTAGAAGGAATCTTCAGCCCCTCCCTGCAACCAGAGGACCCTGGTAGGTCCCAAGATCCGGGACTGAAAGTAGATCCGGACATTACTGTGGAGCTTGTCAACGGGGTATTTTATCAAGCGAGCTGGGATGGTGCCCTAGTGGCCATTATGGCCGACAGCCCTGGACTACTTCCCGCGTCGTGTGTAAGCCGAGCTAAAAAACCCTATACTCCGAAGAGGACTCCCCCCAGGTATCATAATTTATCCTTGAGGTGTCGTTCTATTTGCAGGAACGACTGCCGGAGCGAGGGGCCGAGCCCCTAGGGACTCATCAACCACGGGCGTCCGGATCGGGCAGGCTCAAGAGGAAGGCGGTGAGGGCTGACACACCGCTAGAGAGGTAAAGTAATAACCTATCCTGCAATTATAGAATTTGAAATATGACAGCGCCCCTTGTGTCTGGCAGGAAGAGGAATAACCGGACTATATCCGGAGACCCCACCAATCACGCCTCCACCAGCCAGGTTACAGAACCGGCTTTGGGGGAGGAGGCGGACACGGGGCCAGCATCGCATAGGTCCCCGGTGGAGGATGCGGATATGTGTTCGGCCACGAACTCCGAAGTGGAGAGTGCCATGAATCACCGGCGCCGGAGGGTCATGCTCCAGAACAACATCTTTTCTGAAGAGGCTTTTAATGCCTTCAATTCGGCGGACGCATATGTCCGAGCTGCTAAAGGCGGGCTTGCCCAAGCGACAAACCACTATACCAAAGACATATGGGTAAGAAATTTTGATAAGTATGCATACCAGTAGCCTCTGAGACTTAGAATAGTTGGGACATCTGTTTGAAGGATCAATATATCCACAGGTCCTTGTGGACAAGAATGAACAATTGGCACGGGAGCTGGAGGCATGCAAGGCCCAGCTGTCTAATGCGGTAGCCAAGGTAGAGGGATCCCGAAAGGCCCCCTCTGGTAATATTTGTCTCCATTATACGCAGATGTACCAGTTAATAAATGGCTGGTGCGATTAGTCTAACAGTAAATTCTGCAGACAATACCGGGGTGAATCCGGAGGGCATAGTGGGTGACGACTCGCATCTCCAACGGCAGCTAAAGGCTGGCGAACGCATCCTTACGCAGGTGACGCGAGAGAAGGACAAGCTTCACGATGCCAATATTCGTCTGGACGTGGAATTAAAGGACATCCGCGCTCAACTGGCGGACTCCGTGAAGGAGAACAAAGAGCTTCGACGCGACATTTATGGTAAGAGCTCAAGCGAACTGTTTGATAGTTCGGCGAGGAAGTTTATTGAAAAGATTTTTCCTTGCAGGAATGCTAGTTGGTCGCCCTGAAGAGGAGGTGCCCTCATCTGCAGGTGATTTGCTGCAAGAATTGTCGCAGATGCACGAGCGTGCTCGGCAGGTGATGCACGGCGTTGCTCAAGCCTTGTGGCCATCAAGCCTCCTGCCGAATGGCATGGGGGAGCTTGCGGACCTACTTCAAGGAGCCTGGGTGCTCTTCCGTCTATGGAAGATATCAGCATGCCAGCAAGGAGCAAGAGAAGCCTGGGCAATGGTGAAGACGTGCTACACCAAGCTGGACCCGAACCATATGGCCGAAGTAGGACCGGCGGGGCCCGATGGGCAAGAAATTCCCGTGAGCCTGGTATATGACTAGGTAGCGTTAGCCGCTAAGTATTCTCAGCAGGATTGTAGGCTAGATAGCCTATTAGATGGTATAGAGGAGGAATATAGCCAGTCTCAGTGATTGTGTAATTTAATTGGCATAAGTAGCCCCTAGCCGGATTGAAATCATTTGTCATGGCGGACCTTTTCGCTTCAGCCCCCGGATCCTATAGTCCGGGGTGTGTCCGAATACCCACTCGGTTATACAAAACCCGGGGTATGCGTGGAGACCAGGCGTAGGGGTCATAAGTGCTTGAACAGACAAGTACCCAACTAGTTATGTTATATTGCATGTATAGCAAGAAACATCTTCCAGGGAGAATAGTTCCATTAGGGGTTCCTTTCCCTATGTATGCATGTGTCGATGCACATGTCCGGACTGCAAGCGATGGCGCAGGATACAAAGCTTCTGGGGTTTTTTGTTGTAACCAAGGAATACATCCTTTGTTCACCGATCGAATATTCTCTTAAGGAAACTAGCTTTCGGCTTCACCCAGTCTGAGGTACACATCCGACTTAACCGGCAGTAACAATCGTAGAGGTTCTCCCTTATGCCCTAGCCGAATTAACAGGAACGTAGGGCATAAACACAAGAGCCAGGCAACCCAGCTTGGCCACATCTTAAGTCATATCGATGCATATAATGGTGAAGAAAAGGCACATATGGAATAAGGAATGCATACGCAATGGGCAAAAGGCCGTGTAGAGTAATTATGTCTAGCTTCCGAATAGGAAGCCCCCAGCTACAACTTACACACATACTGCAGCCGGAATGGTCCGGGAATCCGCACTGTATTAAATACTTTGTGTGCAGAGAGAAAGGGTCAAGAGAGGAGGGAAAAGGGGTGGAGCATAATTAAAAGGGAGGGGGTAAGGAGACGAACATTGAGTTCGGTGTTAGGCGTAGAATCTCCGGAGTCTGGCCGCGTTCCATGGGTTCGGCTCCAGTCTGTTATCGGATGCATTACATAGATGGTACGCTCCTCCGGTGAGAACTTTGTCAATGACGAAGGGACCTTCCCACTTGGGTTTGTGTTTGTCCTTCTTCTTCTCCGGTAGGCGTAGAACGAGCTCGCCAATATTGTAAGTTTTGGCCCGCACTTCTATGTTTTGATATCGTCGAGCCTGCTGCTGATAGAATGCGGAACGGGCTTTCGTGACATCGCGCTCCTCCTCCAGGGCATCCAAGTTATCCTGCCGATCTAACTCGGCTTCCTTCTCTTGGTACATGCGTACACGTGGCGAATCATGTATTATGTCGCAGGGTAGTACTGCTTCTGTGCCGTACACCAAGACAAATGGTGTATATCTTGTGGTTCAATTCGGTGTGGTCCGCAGCCCCCAGAGTATGGAGTCGAGCTCCTCTACCCAGTGCGTGTCTGATTCTGTTAAAGATCGCACTAGTCTGGGTTTGATGCCGCTCATAATGAGACCGTTTGCCCATTCGACCTGGCCGTTTGTTTGAGGGTGGTAGACGGAAGCGTAGTCGAGCTTAATGCCCATTTTGCCGCACCAAGTTTTCACTTCATCGACTGTGAAATTTGAGCCATTATCAGTGATGATGCTGTGGGGGACACCGTATCGGTGTACGACCCCGGATAAGAAGTCTATTACTGCTCCGGATTCGGCCGTTTTAACTGGTTTGGCTTCTATCCATTTGGTGAATTTCTCCACCGTGACCAATAAGTATTTTTTCTTATGGCTTCCCCCTTTAAGAGGTTCGACCATATCCAGCCCCCAGACTGCGAAGGACCAAGTCATGGGGATTGTTTGGAGAGCGGTAGGGGGCATATGACTCTGATTGGCGAAGAGCTGGCAGCCAACGCAGTGTTGGACAAGGTCATGTGCGTCTGCTCGGGCCGTCGGCCAATAGAAGCCTGTATGGAAGGCTTTGCTGACTAGCGCTCGAGCTGTGGCATGGTGTCTGCCCAGTCCGGCATGGATTTCAGCCAGGAGTTGCCGCCCTTTCTCTTCGGAGATGCACCTTTGGAGCACTCCGGTCGCGCTTTTCTTGTAGAGTTCCCCTTTGTGGAATTTGTAAGCTTTAGAACGCCGGACTAAGCCGCGTGCTTCATTTTGGTCTTCGGGGAGCTCCTGCCTATTTAGGTAGGCCAAGAAAGGCTCGGTCCACGGGGCGATTACGACCATGATTTCGTGGGTCGAAGATGTTATTTCGGTGGCAAAGCCTCCGATTGTGTCTGATGGTTCGGAGTCTGGGGGTGTATTCGGATCCGTGCTAGTATTGCCGAACTCCCCTTCCCATACTACGGATGGCTTGAACAGCCTTTCCAGGAATATATTAGGTGGGACAGGGTCGCGTTTGGTGCCGATGCGGGCGAGGATGTCCGCCGCTTAATTATTTTCTCGAGCCACATGGTGGAATTCGAGCCCCTCGAACCGAGCTAACATTTTGAGGACGGCATTACTATAGGCCGCCATTTTCGGATCCTTGGCATCAAAGTCTCCGTTTATTTGTGATATTGCGAGGTTCGAATCCCCGCGCACTTCTAGGCGTTGGATGCCCATAGAGACTGCCATCCGAAGACCATGCAACAATTCGGCTGCATTGTTGGAGTCTGTGTATAATATTTGTAGGACGTACTGGACCGTGTCCCCGGTGGGAGACGTCAGGACTACCCCTGCTCCTAGTCCGGCCAGCATTTTGGAGCCGTCAAAGTGCATGATCCAGTTGGAGTATGTGCCGTACTCTTTAGGGAGTTCGTCTTCTATCCATTCGGCGACAAAGTCAGCCAGTACTTGCGACTTAATGGCTCGCCGTGGTTTGTATATTATGTCGAATGGCAGGAGCTCGATAGCCCATTTAGCAATCCGGCCCGTAGCGTCGCGGTTATTAATTATGTCGTTGAGTGGTACTTCGGAGGCGACGATAATCGAACACTCTTGAAAGTAGTGTCTTAGCTTCCGGGATGCCATGAAGACCGCATATGCTATTTTTTGATAGTGTGGGTATCGGGATTTGCATGGGGTGAGGACCGTGGATACGTAGTAAACTGGCTTTTGAAGCAGGAATTTGTATCCGTCCTCCTCTCGTTCGATGACGAGCATTGTGCTTACCACTTGATGTGTTGCAGCTATGTATAGTAGCATAGGTTTGCCGATGTTTGGCGCTCTTAGGACTGGATTACTGGCCAATAAGGTCTTTATCTCATCGAGTCCGGTCGCGGCTGCATCCGTCCATACAAAGTGTTCGATGCGCCGAAGGAGGCAGTAAAGAGGCAATGCCTTTTCTCCTAGCCTGGATATAAAGTGGCTCAAAGCAGCCACGCATCCAACTAGCTTCTGGATGTGCTTGAGGTCTGTTGGTATAGCCAACTGCGACAGAGCTCAGATTTTTGCTGGATTCGCTTCGATTCCTGTATTGGAAACAATGAAGCCCAGCAGCTTCCCAGAGGGGACACCGAAAATGCATTTTTCCGGATTCAACTTGATGTCGTATGTCCGGAGATTATCAAATGTAAGCCTCAAGTCATCTATTAGGGTTTCGACGTGTCTAGTTTTTATGACCACGTCGTCCACATATGCTTCCACTGTTTTGCCGATTTGTTTTTCCAGGCATGTTTGAATCATGCGTTGATAGGTTGCGCCAGCATTCTTGAGCCCGAAGGGCATAGTGTTGAAGCAAAAAGGGCCATATGGCGTTATAAAAGTTGTTGCAGCTTGGTTAGACTCTGTCATCTTTATTTGATAGTATCCGGAGTATGTGTCGAGAAAACACAACGAGTCGTATCCAGCTGTGGCATCGATGATTTGATCGATGCGAGGGAGGGGAAAGGGATCCTTGGGGCAAGCCTTGTTGAGGTCTTTGAAATCGACGCATAAGCGCCAGGATTTGTCCTTTTTTGGTACCATTACCAAATTTGCCAGCCAATCCGGATGTTTAATATCTCTAATGAATCCGGCCTGAAGCAGCTTGGCTAGCTCTTCCCCCATGGCCTTCCGGTTGGGTTCTGAAAACCGCCTTAGGGTCTATTTGACCGGTTTGTATCCCTTTAGTATATTGAGGTTGTGTTCGGCCAGCTGGTGTGGGATGCCTGGCATGTCCGAAGGGTGCCAGGCGAAAATGTCCCAATTATCGCGTAAGAAATCTCGCAGTGTGGCATCCATCGTGGGGCTCAACTGTGTCCCGATGGATGCTGTCTTCGTGGGGTCTGTTTGGTGAACTTGGAATTTGACTATCTCGTCTGCAGGTTTAAATGAGGTGGACTTGGGTCGCTTGCCGAGTATCACGTCATCCCTGTCCATGGTGGCCCGCAGCATTGTTAACTCTTCGGCTGCCAGGGCTTCAGATAATGCTTCCAGGGCTAGTGCTGCGGTTTTGTTTTCGGCGCAAAGTGCGATGTCCGGATCACTGGATAGAGTGATGATTCTGTTGGGTCCGGGCATTTTAAGCTTCATGTACCCATAACTGGGTACAGCTTGAAAGCTTGCAAACGCGTCCCGCCCTAGAAGGGCGTGGTATCCACTGCTAAAGGGAGCCACTTGGAATGTGATTTCTTCGGACCTATAATTCTCCGGGGTGCCGAATACCACATTGAGTGTGATTTTTCCCGCGTATTGCGCTTCCCAAGTAGGGATGATTCCCCTGAAGGTGGTGCCACTTTGCTCAATGCGGCTTTTATCAATTACCATTTCATTGAGCATTTCTTCATAGATCAAGTTTAACCCGCTTCCGCCGTCCATGAGTACTTTGGTGAGCCGAAAGCCGTCCACGATTGGGCTAAGGACCAGAGCGGCCGGTGCCCGGACAGCCTGGAATCGAGGTTCATCACTGGCATTGAAAGTTATAGCAGTGTCATTCCAGGGGTTTATCTTTGCCACATGGCAAATTTCCGCAAAGCTTCGATGAGCCCACTTGCGCCTGTTGTTCGAGGCAAAAGTCTCGAAGACTGTTAGTACCGTATTGTGTCCGCTGGTAGGATGTTGTTCCGCTTTATAGCTTACAAGAAGATCCTCGCTACTTTTTGCCACCTGCCGGAGTATCCAACATGCCCTAAGGCTATGCGTTGGTATTGTATCCGGAGTACTGTGGAGCTTACATGGCCCATCGAGCCATTCCTCCAATACAGATGCCCGCCCTGGGGTGGGCTTTGGTTTCTTGGGGATTGGATCGAACGACTTATGAGAGTTCGTCTGTTTAGTTCGGACAAAGGTCTTGGTGAGAGCAGTACTATCACAAAATTCCGTTTGGGTCTTCCAAGCGCTTTCCATTGCATAGTACTTTCGTACTATGATCGCCAAGTCCGCGAAGCGTACTATTTTGCGGTGGCTTATAGCGTTGAGGAGCCCTTCGTCCGTGCAGTTTTTGCAGAAGAGTGAGACCATGTTCTCCTTGCGGCAGTCCTTGACCTTGTTAAGCGCAAGGAGGAATCTATCCCAGTAATGATGTACCGTTTCCTAGGGCTCTTGCCTGATGTGGGAGAGACAATTTAAGTCCAGATAGGTGTTGTTAGCAGAATCCGGATTATGATCCGATCTAACGCCCAAGGGCGCGGGCGGTTCCGAGCTTAACAACACGGAATCCGGAGTGCTACCCAATTTCTTTGGCCCAATGCCCGATTCTAATTCCGGGACCTGGGTCAGGTTGTCCTCTGAGCAGATTTTCAGCTCAAGGAGTTCGGTGATCCAAACATAATTCATCCTCAAAGTTGAGGGACAATCCGTGTGTGGTTCCTCCACTATCGCTATCTCATGGGTGGCCGGTGGGGATCTGATGTCCCTTCAATCCGGTTTAAGCGCAATCCAGTCATAGTTCGTAGCGACTCCTAGAGCGGTGATGCAATGCAAGAGTTCATTAAGGGAGGAGAGCTCCATTGGATCCATCTGTTCGGCAAGTTCCGAACTAACGCGAAGGTTATGATTGATGACCCGAGAGGCCATCATCGGCGCAGCCGCCGACGGGGCGGCCATGATAAAGCCGTCGAGCCGAAGCGTCTGGCCTACAGCCAGAGCTCCCTCCGAGGTAATGTCGTCCTTGAAGACGAGACGAGCCATCAAGCCTTGCGGCGACGACATAGAGGAACTCTCAATGAAAGCACCAATGTCGGTGTCAAAACCGGCGGATCTCGGGTAGGGGGTCCCGATCTGTGCATCAAGGCTGATGGTAACAAGAAGCAAGGGACAGAGATGTTTACCCAGGTTCGGGCCCTCTCGATGGAGGTAAAACCCTACTTCCTGCTTGATTAATATTGATGATATGGGTAGTACAAGAGTAGATCTACCACGAGATCGTAGAGGCTAAACCCTAAGAGCTAGCCTATGATGGTATGATTGTAATTGTGATCGGCCTTCTAAGGACCAACCTCTCCGGTTTATATAGACATTGGAGAGGGCTAGGGTTTACATGGAGTCGGTTACAAGGAAGGAAACATAATATCCGGATCGCCAAGCTTGCCTTCCACGCCAAGGAAAGTCCCATCCGGACACGGGCCGAAGTCTTGAGTCATGTATCTTCACGCTTCAATAGTCCGAACGTTGCACACAGTCCGGCTGTCCGAATACCCCCTTATCCAGGACTCCCTCACATCCCTAGACCCTTTGTGACTTCATGAGATAACCCAGCTCGAATCCCTAATCAAGTGCTTAACCCACAAAACTGCAAGAGAACCAGCTAAACCTCTGTAACCTTGCACTGGTTCATTATGGAACTAGTGGACATAGTGAACGAGCACATTATCATCCTAAGATAGCACCAGAACTGACAATGCCATAGGATAGACCTATTCGAGGATATTTAAATAGGACAAATGACTTGATGAGTTTATATCAGAGACCTTGAGGAATTATCCGAGACTTCTTGGTGGATTATGAGGTTTTAATGTTAGTTGATGAACTTGGTGGGATCATGTTAATAGAGTAGCATAGCATTCATTACCCATGGAGTAAATTGGATTTTGTAGGACAATTATGATCGCACAATGAAATTCTTGAAGGTATAAGGATTTGGCTTAGCCAAGAGATATTAATAGAAGATAACTGACCATGATATTTGGATTAAATAGGTGATCCTAATGGAGTCTAGATGCTGACTAAGTCTACATGGTTCCGATTAAATTGGATTTATACTGATGATCTCAATTATGATACCATGTTTCTCGGTGGATAATAAACTAGGAGATTGGATTAATTGTCGGAGTTGATTTAGGGATCTATATAAGATTGAGGTTGGAAGTTACTTGACCCCAAAAATGGGAATTGGTGGATTGACTATAGTAGAGATAGCTCTTTTAGGTATTTGGGGATTATAGGACATTAGACGATCGTGTGGAACACCATAGACATTGGATTGTAGTGATTAATGGAAGGTAATGGGCTGTTGGAGTTGATTCATAGGAAGGAAACATGATCTTGGAGTGGCTTACGACATGTTTCCTTAGGATAGCCATGCATATGAGTTTGGGTATGGTTGAAATGTATGATTTTGTTAGACCCCCTCTCGGGAGCCATGAGCATATGAATAACATGAGTGATCATTGGAGTTAACCTATACGAGATGATTCTTTTGGTAATATGATGTGAAGACTAGGTAGAACTATTGGCATCTCAGAAACTGTGCTTAAGGATGATACGATAAGCGTTCACCCGCTGAACCTTTGAAACTCTTAAGCCCCACCAAACCACAACATGGTCGGATCATGACCATGGGCTTTGGCTCTAGGACGAGAAGACCTTTGCCAATGCTCAATCGAGACCACCACCATTACCCCAGCCTACTTTGCATATCCCATAGACTTCATGGAATACATGGACAAGTTAGTTGTCATCTTTATTTGGCGACATACTTGTCTACCCAAAAACGGAAGAAGAGTCGTTCAGCTGATTAGAAGACATTTTCAAACCGCCATGTCTAGAAGGAAGAACTACACCAACCACCATCGTCAAGAAGTAAACATACGCGTTGAAGACCAGGTGATCTGCAAGCCACTTCTTTCAAAGGAACCAAGCATTTCAATGTCAAAGGGAAGCTTACACCAAGATTTAACAACCCCCTTCGAGGTCACTGCAAGACGAAGGATAGATGGCTACCAGCTAGAGTTACCACTTGAGTTACCCACTGTGCAAAATGTTCCCACATGACACAACTTCGGGAGTGTTTTCGACTTCCTAGCTAGCCTGAGCACTAATAAGGACATCAATCATCGAGCCATCGACCCCCAGCCGAACCGGACCTACATGAGAAACCCCTTAGCAACCTGGATCAAGCCGAACGTCATACACGGAGCCACACCATCAAGTACCTCAAGGTTCAATGGAGCACCACTCGGAAACAAAAGCAGTATGAGGATGTGGAGACTACCCCGAATCCAAGTTTCCATACTCCTTTCCGCGCCTAGTTTGGGAATCTCGGGGACGAGATTCTTGTAAGGTGGGTAGGTCTATCACATCCTGCTTTTCAAGGCACAACACTTAAGATGATAAATCATGATAAAGTGTGGTTTGACAAAAACGTTTGCATTATCTGACTTTTTATTTGAGTTGGTTTTCTCTTTGTGTTTTCAAGTGCTCTTAGAAGTCAACATAGCTTCACCTTCTATACTTCATTTCCTTGATCCAAAACTTCTGCCCAATGATCATACCATGTGTATAGTACAATGTAGAATTTTCTTACAAAATAATTTGGCCAAAAGGTATTTTCTAAATTTAGTTTTCCAAAAACCCCTGAATTGAGGTTTGCACTGCAAGTACTTGATTTGGGGTATGAAAAATCTTTCAAAGAGTATGTTTGATTCCTATTAGGTATAGGACTCCCAAAAACCACAAAAGTATAATTTTAAAATTCATTTTTCTATTTTATTTAAAGGCTTTTTCTTTAGGCTAGAAATGGTCTTTAATAGGTTAAAATTATTTTAATACTTTAAAAATATTCGTGAAAATTTAGGGAAACTCAGTGGACATATATTGTCCATATATAAGAGTTTCAACACATGGTCATGTTCAAAATATTGGTCAAACCCCTCAAAAACCCTTTCTAGATATTTCAAGCTTTTGAAATATTTACAAAGGAAATATTCTCTAATAATTCCAAGAAAATTGTAGAATGTCACATATAACATGTTGGATGATCTTGCCAAGCCTCGTGTCTTGGAGAACAACATAACATCAATAAATCTTCTCAAAACCATCCCTGACCATTTTGAAGTTTAAGCAACTCTACATTGCCAAACATGTCCAAATGTTCTCAAACTTGGTGCACATACTCCAATGGTCTAATTATGTATCTAGACCAAATGGCACTAGATGGAGAAAATGATATCTTGATCAAAGTGCCTCAAAACCCTCTCTGTCCAGAACCAAATTTGAACAACTTTACATTGTCAACTTTCTTGCTCTCAACCTTTGTGGGCATGCTCTAAACCCCAAATGATGACAGTGCACCAAGTGGTGCATCAAGGAGAATAGTTTTGCATGTCTAGATCTTGGAAAACTCATTTATGTTGATTTCTAGGGTTTACAAAAGTTGCATTGGCAACTTTGCCCAAATGGACTCAACCTTGGTGGAACCTATTATTATCTCATGCCATTTGACCCTGTCAAGACTCATGACAAGAGGAGTTCATCTCCTTGCCCAAACCAACAACAAACACCTTCTGCCATTTTACTAAAACCCCTGTTTTGACCACTTCCACTCTTCTCCATGACCTCAACTTTTTACCACAGCCCCTCCTAGACCTCTTCTACCTCAAGTAGCAATGGCTGCATGTCAGATCACCCCTCTTCTTTTACCTCTCTGGACAGCCCTTGCACCCCTCTTCCTCACCTCCCTCCTCACTCCAGTGGCCACCCAAGGCATCCAAGGATTTCCCCACATTCTTTACTCCTCCCTAGAGCTACCAAACATGCTTGTCCGTGCCCACTTTTCCAAAAAATGGCATGCCAGCCATCTGCATGCTCTGGAGCACGCTACAGTACGCTCCCGCACTGTAGCCGCCCCCTCCAACCACCTCCGGCCACCTCGGGCCTCCCCAGCACGCCCGACGATGCGCCTCGACGTCTGCGACACGTCACGCCTCTGTCCCCCTCCTCCTTCTCCCTCCTGCTGCCCTTGCTCGCATGCGTGTCGGCCGCTCGAGAGCTCCAATGAGCGGCCTCACACGCGCGAGCCCTCTGGCACCTCCCACTCCTTCTCTCCCTCCCCCTGGTCCTAGACCACCCCCAGGAAAGCACCTGGCTCAAGGCTGAGCCCTCCCGCGGGCTCCAGCGATGGCTGCGAGCTCGACGGTGCACCACCCCGGACCCCGTTCTCTCCATCCCTTGAGCTCTATTGCCTCCTAGCGATCACCAGCAGAGCCCCAGCTCCCCTCCCCCTCACTGTGCTCGAGATCGAGCCGAGTGCCGCCACCTCGAGTCATCGGTGTTTGCGCGGTAAGAGACTCCTCCGCCGTTCCTTTCGCTCGATCTGGAACCACAGCAAGACCCTGACTCCTTCCCCCTCCTTTTCCCCTTCGTTTGTAGCCGGAGTCGACCGGAACAACCACCGCCCGACACACCTCTGCCGTTCTTCCTCATCCCCAGCGAACCAGGCAACTCCGGCGATGTCCACCACCACCACCCGAATGGTGACTCCACGCTGAGTCCAACGGTGCCATCATCTCACCCCCCATGTCCTGCTTCGCCACCGGTGAGCACGCCGGCCCTCTAGTCGCAAGGTCAGAGATGACAGGCGGGCCCCGCCTGTCATCTTCACCTCTCTCTCGCCCCCTCTCGCTCCCACTGGCAGCTGGGGCCCGCCCGTCAGGTTCAAACCTGGCGCGTGCGCGCGCTGCTCGGCTTGCCTGGGCCGAATCGCCTCTAGGCCTGTGCGCTGCGGCTCTTTTGGCCCAATTGCATAGTGGCCTTTTTCCTTTTCTTTTTCTGTAACTTTTCCAAAAATTCCACAGGATTAAATATTCATCCAAATGCAATAATTCCAAATCCCATATTTTTCTAAAAATCCCACCTATTTAATGGTGTAACTTTCATAAATATCCATCAAACTTTTCTGCACTGTTCAAATTTAAATTCAAATTTGAGCATTTATATTCCCCTCTGAAAACCATTTATCCTATTTCACAACTCCAAATCCATAACTAGTAATTTTCCCCTTCTTAGATTTCCCCCTAGTATTTATCAAAAATAAGTTGACAATTTTCTGAGCACTTTGGTTTTTCTATTTTACTATTGCCTTATTTTCTCGTTATTTTCTTGCGACGATTAGATCCCGTATTAGACGAAGTTGCTGAAGAAGAAGAAGGAGAAGGATGTGAAGAACTTGAGGACCAAGCCAAACAAGTCAAGCAGCCCTTTGACCATCACACCCCTCTTGTTCATCGGTACCCTTCTTCCGATTGCATGATGATGAAATATGACGGTGGTAAACATGTTGTGAACCACCCCATGATGCATACCCCTACTCATGACCTTACCTTATTCATGATTGCATTGTCAAGAGACTAGTTGATGCATAATGATGCATGTGTACCTAATGCCCTTGGGAGATGTTGAACTAAGGTCACCACTTGAGGAAGAAGTGGTGTACCAAAGAGTGCTTTTGGTGTGTGTGTGTGTAAAATGATGGATTAGATTTATGTGTGATTACCGTCCCAATCAAACATGTGCAACCACTCTAACCCTTTATGGGATGGGGCATTATTGATTACTTAGGCTGATACTAGCATGGTGGCCACATTACTAGTGATAGGGGTGACTTGAGGTCACTCTCAGGATGGGGTCGTGCTTGGATAGGCAGCCATGACTGTTTTCACAGGGCACCGGACACAACGTTGATCCCTTCATGTATGCGTAATAATGTGAAAAGGGCATAGTCCCATGATCTTTTGCTTATACACGAGGGTCGTGTATCAACAAGTGGACCCTATGTTAGTGTCGTCTAGGGAAAGGTAATGATCGGGTGCTTCCCCTGAGTACTTGAGGTACCGCGGGATCGTCGATGACACGAAAGCTTCCCGGATCTTGTGGGTAAAGTGTGCAACCTCTACAGAGTGTCAAACTATCCGAATAGCCATGTCCACGGTCAGGGACAGTTGGGAGGTGCTACTTAAACTATGTCCAGAAATTTTACAATCTCGGTGCATGTGTGTGTGGAAGAGAACTATTTGTGTCAAGGTGGTGACTTGACATGTTGAATGAAATGGCATTTATCCAAAACCTATTTATGTTGATATCTGTAACCTGTTCTCAAGGTTGCCCATGTTCATTGATGCATATCTCACAAGTTCATAGGACATCTCAACTAGCTTGAAGCTAGGTTGCTTACTTGTTGTACAGTTGCATTGTTACATTGAACCAAATCATGGGTTGCTTGCGAGTACATTCAAAGTACTCATTGGCTTGCCACTAGTCATTTAATTGGCCAGGCATGGAAGAGCAGAAGTTCGAAGAAGAGTTCTTTGGAGACGAACATGTGAACTAGGACGTTTCCCAATAAGATTGCCTGTAGGGTTAAGGCAGATGGCATGGGTTCTACTTATCGACGAAGATTTCCGCTGCTTAAGTTTATTTGGTATTCAGCCCCTATAGCTTTATCTATGTAAGACATGACCATAATGGTCATAATTTGTGTAAGACAGTATGTATGGATGTAAGACTCTTGTTATTCAGCTTCTGTGTGTTCAGTGAGCATTGATCTCTGGGATCACTGTACACGTGCATTCGGTGATCACGACTTATGAGTCGGGGTCCCCACAACTTTGTTGCATGGGCCCTGTCGCACTGGCATCAAACATTTGCCGGGGGCCCAGCCTTGCCGGGACCAGGCCCTACCGAGGAGGGTTCTGGTTCACCATCCATCGACTCTATCGTTGCTGCTGCTTCTTCATCGACCACCCTCTGTGCCACCAGTGTGGCGCTAACCTGAAAGTGCAACTATCCCTAGGTGGTTTTGGTAATTCCTAACAACATATAGCTCATTGAGCTAACATTATTCCAAGATGAATATTTCAGGAAAACCTCAATGAATGGCATGGCATGGATGAGAAAAATGGACCCCTCAAAATGCTAAGGATAAAGGGATTGCCTCAAGCTCAAAAGCTCAAGACTCTACATTTTATATTTTAGTGATCCAAGATCACATTGAGTCTATAGGAAAAGCAAATACTATCAAGGAGGGATGAGGTGTCGCTTAATGAGTTTCTTGCTCCATAGTGCTTAGTGATATGCTCCAAAGCCCTCAACTACCTTATCACATCCACATATGACCTAAACCAAAAGTCAAATTCGGCCCTACCGATTCTTTCTATCCGGCGCCACCGAGTTCAGATGTCATAGCCACTGCCACAAACCCTAGGCAAATCGGTCTGACCGATAGGGATCACGGTCTCACCAAGATGGGATTGTAATCTCTCTATTTCCCTTCGTAAAGTTTCGGTACCACCGAGATGAGCGATCGGTCCCACCGAGATTGCAATGTAAACTCCGTGTTTCCTTTTTGTAACATTTCGGTCCCACCGAAATGAGCGAACCGGTCCCATCGAGTTTACCTGACTAACTCTCTGGTTAGCTTATTACCAAAATCAGTCCCACCAAGTTTGTGTAATCGGTCTCACCAAGATTACGTTAAGCCCTAACCCTAACCATATCAGTCCTACCGAGTTGGAAGTTGGTCCCACCGAAAATCCTAACAGTCACTAGATTTGCTGAATCGGTCTGACTGAGTTCCCCAATTCGGTCCCACCGAGTTTGGCAAGTTGTGTGTAACGATTAGATATTGTGTGGAGGCTATATATACCCCTCCACCTCCTCTTCATTCGTGGAGAGAGCCATCAGAACGAACCAACACTTCCAACTTGTTGTTTCTGAGAGAGAACCACCTACTCATGTGTTGAGGCCAAGATATTCCATTCCTACCATATGAATCTTGATCTCTAGCCTTCCCCAAGTTGCTTTCCACTCAAATCTTCTTTCCACCAAATCCATATCCTGTGAGAGAGAGTTGAGTGTTGGGGAGACTATCATTTGAAGCACAAGAGCAAGCAGTTTATCATCAACACACCATTTGTTACTTCTTGGAGAGTGGTGTCTCCTAGATTGGCTAGGTGTCACTTGGGAGCCTCCGACAAGATTTTGGCGTTGAACCAAGGAGTTTGTAAGGGCAACGAGATCGCCTACTTCCTGAAGATCTACCGCTAGTGAGGCAAGTCCTTCGTGGGGGACGGCCATGGTGGGATAGACAAGGTTGCTTCTTCGTGGACCCTTCGTGGGTGGAGCCCTCCGTGGACTCGCGCAACCATTACCCTTCATGGGTTGAAGTCTCCATCAACATGGATGTACGACAGCACCACTTATCGGAACCACAACAAAAACATCTGTGTCTCTAATTGCGCTTGAATCCTCCAAACCCTTCCCTTTACATTGTTGCAAGTTGCATGCTTTACTTTCCGCTGCTCATATACTCTTTGCATGCTTTCTTGAATTATGTTAAGATTGCTTGACTTGTGCTAAGATAGCTAAAATCTGCCAAAGACTAAAATTGGGGAAAGGATAAGTTTTATTTGGTCAAGTAGTCTAATCACCCCCCCCCCTCTAGACATACTTTCGATCCTACAAGTGGTATCAGAGCTTTGGTCTCCATTTGCTTTGATTTCCATAGCTTTTGGTAGTCATAGCCTTGGTTTCACAACCTAGGAGAGTATGGCGTCTAGAGAGGGAAATTATCACCGTAGAGGTCCTTACTTTGATGGTACTAATTTTGCTAGTTGGAAGCATAAGATAAAAATGCATATTCTTGGACATAACCCCGTCGTTTGGGCTATTGTGTGTATTGGCTTGCAAGATGAATTCTTTGATGGGAGAGAGCCGAACCGTGAAGCTAGCGCGGAAGAGTTGAAGATGCTGCAATACAACGCTCAAGGTTGTGATATCCTCTTCAACAGATTGTGCCCCGAAGAATTCAACAAAATTAGCCGTCTTGAGAATGCAAAGGAAATTTGGGATACTTTGATTGATATGCATGAAGGTACCGACTCCGTCAAGGAATCCAAGTTAGATGTGCTTCAAAGTCAACTTGACAAGTTCAAAATGAAGGATGGTGAAGGTGTCGCTGAAATGTACTCTAGGCTTGCTCTTATCTCAAATGAGATTGCCGGCTTAGGAAGTGAAGAGATGACCGACAAATTCATCATCAAGAAGATCCTAAGAGCTTTGGATGGAAAATATGATACCGTGTGCACATTGATCCAAATGATGCCCAATTACAAAGACCTCAAGCCAACGGAAGTCATTGGAAGAATTCTTGCTCATGAGATGTCACTCAAGGATAAGGAGGAACTTCACAACAAGTCAAGTGGTGCTTACAAAGCCTCATGTGAAGCCCCCACATCATCAAGTGAGAAACAAACCTTCAATGAAGAATTGAGCTTAATGGTGAAGAACTTCCACAAGTTCTACAAGAATAGAAGCAAAGAGAGAAGCTCCAAGTCAAGGTCCTACAATGACAAAAGATCTTCTAGTCGAGAGCGCAATTGCTACAATTGTGGGAGACCTGGACACTATTCCAATGAGTGTATGGCACCCTACAAACGAAGAGAAGAAGTAGAAGAGAAGAATCACCACCAAGAGAGAGGAGTAGTAGAGATGATCGTTATGAACGAAGAACATCCCGAAGAAGCAAGGATTCGGAAAGGAGGAAAAATCATCAAGGAGCTACACAAAATGAAGACATCAAGCTCATGTTGGTGAATGGGTATCCGGCTCTGACTCCGACAATCACTCCGAGAGAAGCTATCACTCTGACTCCGAATATACTCAAGATGAAGGTGTTGCCGGTCTAGCACTTGTGTCAACCAACTCCTACGACATATTTAATTCACCAAATGAAGGACTTGGAAAATGCTTCATGGCTATAGGCCCAAAGGTAACACACCCCGAGTATGTTGATTTCAATAGTGATGAAGATGACTTGTTAGGTGATGATGATTTACTTGTTGACAACTCTAGTGATGAATACTATGATGAAACGTCAATTAATCATGCTAATCAAGAAAAACGAATGACAATGATAAGGAGAAGATTGAGCTTCTAACTAAAGAACTAAACACTCTTAAGTTAGCTCATGAAACTATCTTAGAAGATCATCGAGAACTTTTAAGGACTCATGAGAAGTTACGCTTTGAAAAGCTCAACTTTGAGCAAGAGCATGAGTTCTTAAAGGCAATCAATGATGATCTCCGTAAGAAAAGTTCTTCTTACATTTCCTAGCGTTTACTCTTATCTACTTACATGCCTCAAGTCATGTCTATTAACAAGAACAAGAAGGATTCTTCCTGTAGTAGTAACAATAATCATGCTAAATCCAATGTTGTTGCTTCTAGTAGTTCTCTTGATTCCACTAATGATTCTCTTAGCCAAGTTACACTTGAGCAAGAAAATAGCTTATTGAAGGGAATTATAGAGAAAGGTGTTTACAAGAGCCTTGCCGGGAGTAAGCAATTTCAGGAAATTGTACGCAAGCAAGGAAGGCACCGGAAGAACCAAGGTGTTGGTTTTGAATGAAAGTTCAATGCAAATGGAGTTGAGTGGGAAGAAGATGAATACCCTAAGACGAAGTTTGTTCCTCAACAAGAGAAGTATGATCCTACTTCCTTCAAGGGCACACAAGCTCAAGATGATCTTCCACCACAAGACCACAAGCAAAAAGGCAAGGATAAGCTTCAAGAGGAGATTGATGCATTTGAAGAAGCTCCAAAGGCCTTGGTCAAGTGGGTTCGCAAGACTACGTCAAGCTCTACTTCATCAAGTACGACTACAACTCCATGGATTCCCATCAAGATGATGTGGATCCCGAAGAAGAAGAACTAGAGAGTTCTTGAGGGTGACTCCGCCAACATATTTCACTCATATCATTTTGGCAACAACAAGTGCAATCAACTTTCACATCTTGCACTAGTTCAAGGAGTCACAAACCCTCTTGTTGGTAAGACAAGGGACAAGGTAACCTAATGCTTTCATAGACATCATCTTATGTGTGCATCACTCTATGTCTATGGATATCCTTGTTTGTTCCTTGTGGGACTAACCCGTGTAGGTATTGAAAGTGCAACTCACTCCAAAGGATTGCTCCAAATGATCTACATCAACTTTGAGCATCCACATCTTCAACACCTACATGAAGTCATCATCGACAAAACCCAAGGTTAGTTCATCCCTCTGAGGGGGGATCTCACATCTAGGGGGAGATTTACTCTAAGAATTGAGTCAAAGAAACTCTAATGGTGTGAAAACATCAATGCATTATGTAAAAGTGGTAACCCCACTTGAGCTTAAACGATGAGTATGACCTATGATCAAATGTTCTCATTTGACTCCTAAGTCAATATACTCATATATAGATGACCTAGTCATCGCCAATTGCTTGATAGATGCTAGAATTGGTTGTGCATGCTTTGCCACATATTTCATTTGCCATTTTATTGTGTGAGCATGTTGGTTGCATATTTTACTTATTCGAGGACATCCACTTGTTGCTTTGATTGATTGGTTTATCTTTATTTTGCCAAGTGGATGGACAAGAATGCCTAAGAACCTTCTCTAGCTATCTATGCTTTTCTTGTCTCAAACTCTATTCATGCTACATCACAAAATTTGATCAAGTCAGATTCAAACCACTCTGTGTGAGGAGCACTCGGAGTCCCCGATTCGTCATAGACTTAAACTTCCAAAACTTCTTTGGGCATTTCGGTCTGACCGATTCTTCCATTTCGGTCATACCGAGATCACTAAGTCGATCCAGGTTTTCAATCACAGTGCAACCGATTTGAACTTCTCGGTCACACCGAGTTGCTGTAACTGTCAGTAGTTATGCATCTCGGTGCCACCGAGTTGTTCCACTCGGTCACACCGACAGGGTCAGGCTATATATACCCACGGGCAAAAATTTGGAAACTTTCTCTGAACTCTTTCGCCCGCGCGTAGCCCGCTCTTCCTCTAGGGTCTCCGGATCGTCCTCCTCGTCGCCAGCTGCCAACAGTCGCTCGTCTCCGCCACCGTCAATGGAAATCAACCCCACCATTGTCATCGTAGCGAGTTCATCGCCGAACTAGGGTATGGCCTCGATCACTGTGCTATCCCCTTCTGATTCCTAGCACATTGTGTTCGCCATGAATCTTGCCACGATTGAAACTATCCTATCTAGTCAAAACACTCCTTAGATTAGAGATGAATTGAAAATTTAGGGTTAGGTTTCCGCCAAAACCATCTCGGACCCACCGAGTTGTAGAACTCGGTTCCACCGATTCGGCTAAGGCCATTGCACATGTGATTCTCGATCTGACCGAGAATTGCAAATCGGTGTGACCGAGTTCGGGACTTTGTGAAACCCTAGCAGTCTCGGTGCCACCGAACTGTGACTCGGTCTGACCGAGTTCACTAGTTCAGGTTCCAAAAGCTGCTTCAGTATCACCGAGTTTAGAAATCGGTTGATCTGAAATGCTTTCTGTGGAAAACTAAAACTAAGTTTTTGACTCATTCTTTTGCAAAAACCTCTGTATTTTGTGATGCTCATCCACTCTATCTCATCTATATCTATTCACAGGGTCTGCAGTCAGTTTTTGCAATATGTCTGATCAAAGTGATAGCCAGAACAAGTCAGAGGAGCAGGGTCAAATGAGTGAGGGCACTAGTCCCTCTAGCACCTCTAATGAGGGTAGCAGGAGCACCCCAAGCAACTTACCCAAAGCTGCCACCAGGGCCAGAAAGAAGAAGACCTCAGAATCTGAGGATGAAGACTATGTGGTAGTTGAGGAGGAGGCCACTTCCAAGAAGAAGGTGCTCAAAAAGGAGTATGGCACAACTGCTGCCATTAAGCCTGGTATGGAGACCAAAGTACCTGCAAAGAGAACTCCCATGTCTAAAGCCAGAGCCTCTACTCAAGTACCTTTGGAATCTCAACCCAAAGAGGCTGCTGCAGAAGGGAAGAAGAGGAAGGAAAGGGTCAAGAAGACCATGGCCAGATTTGTTGGAAATCCTTCCATGATGGAAAGGAGGAAGAAGAAGAGGTTGCTGCACTAGCACCCAAGGCTCAGAAGCTTATGGGTGATGCTATCAGGTCAGGGGCTGCTTCATCAAAGCCCAAAGAAGTACCCAAAACTGCCTCCAAGCCCAAGACTGCACCTAAGAGGAATACCAGGAACATATCTGATGCTGAGAAGAACAAGGCCCCAGTGCCTGAAACTGTTGCTGAAGAGGAAGATGATGAAGAGCATGTCTTGAGAAAATTGAAGCCAAAAATTCTAGATCATAATGATACTCATCCTGTGGTTGAGAACACGAAGCTGAGAAAGGATGCATTCCTTAGACAATGGAGGTTGTCTGATCCTTATGCAGTCAGGAGGAGAATTGTTGTTGACTACAGGTTCCATACAAAGGAACAACAGGATTTCTATGAGACAGTGTTGCTGGACAAGAACCCAATAGTGTGTGACATGAGGTGGGTTGACTAGACCTACATGAACGAGAATGAAGAACACTAACCTAGTGTGTATGACAGTTTCAGTGCTTGTGGAGTGGCAGATTTTGTTGGGCAGAAGCTCACAAAGTGGAATGATGAGCTCATAATGCAATTCTACTCCATAGCACACTTCTATCCAGATGGTAGGATACTATGGATGTCTGAAGGTACTAGATACCAATCATCAATTGAAGAATGGGCTAATATGATCAATGCACCTAAGTCGAAAGAGGATGACTTGGATTTCTATGCCAAGAAGAAGATGGATCACAACTCTATGGCACATATGTACAAGGAGATCCCAGATGCTACTGTTGAAACACACAAGTTTGGATCGGTACATTACCTTCTGTCAGGACTGCCAACCATCAACTAGATCCTCAGGCACACTCTCTTGCCCAAGTCAGGTGATCACAACATGATCAGAGGCCATGGAATAAATCTGCTACACTTATTTGATGTGCCACAGAAGTTCAAGGTCATGAGCCTTATAGTTGAAACTATCAAGAGGACAGTAGCTGACCAAAAGAGAAGTTGTGGTATGCCCCACAGATCCAGGAGCTGATTAACTCCAAGATGGGCACTGGCACATACTTGTTGGACAAGGATCACATGTCTATCTATCCACACATTGAGGACAACCAAGTGGTTATGGATGAAGATGAACCGTCTTCTGTGCATGCTCAAGCAAAGAAGGAGAAGGCAAGGAGAGAGAAGGCTACCAAGATGCCAACAATGGAAGAGGCATCTCAGTACTTTTTGAAGAGCAAACAAGATCAGCTTGGCTACTTGATTGCATCCACTCTGAGGATTGAGAAGGGGCTGGCCACCTTGACTCAAAACCAGGAGAGCCTGGAGAGGATCATGGAGCAGAAGTTCTTTGACTTGGATGTGAAGGTAACTGAGATCCAGTCTGTTGTTGAGCAACTTCAGGATGATATGCAGGAGAGGAAGGGCAAGACTACCACTGATGCATTTGCCAGAGTGCCTAGATCTCAGAGATCAGCTACAGTGCCAGTGACAGACACCAGAGCCACTTCATCTGCACCAGCTACAGCTCTAGTGCAACCAGCTCCAGCACCTACTCCTCCAGCTCTATCCACATCTACTGAAGTCTTCGTCCAAGGAGCCATCTCTACACCACCACCTGAAGATCAAGCCTGAGAGACGATTTAGTGCTATGCATTTTCTATGAACTTTTTGATAACTTGTTGCCAAAGGGGGAGAAAAATGTATAGATCATAGGCTTCGAGAGAGAGTGTTTATTTTTTATTCTCTCTTGCTTTGGTGGTTGAACTTTATTTGCTTGTTTGAGATACTTTATGTCTGTGTGATACCTGGATGATCATGTGTTTGACCAGTTGCTACATTTATGCTTGTTGGATGACATTATCCTTTTTATCTCTATATGATCATTCACTTTGCTTGGTGATGAGTTCATGTATTATGTTATTATCATTTTGAGCACTCCACCAAGATGTATGTGACATGGAAGAGTAACCCATGAGCCTAACTCTTTGTGCATTTGCAGTCCAAAGCAAATCTTAAACTATGCACAAATTTAGGGGGAGCTCTTGCTTATCACATACTTCTCAAGGTGACAATGTTTTTCACTCTTATTATCATTTGTCGAAGCTTTGATCTATATGTTTTCATCAATTACCAAAAAGGGGGATATTGGAAGTGCAACTATCCCTAGGTGGCTGTGGTAATTCCTAACAACATATAGCTCATTGAGCTAACATTATTTGAAGATGGATATTTAAGGAAAAGCTCAATCAATGGCATGGCATGGATGAGAAAAATGGACCCCTCAAAATGCTAAGGATAAAAGGATTGGCTCAAGCTCAAAAGCTCAAGACTCTACATTTTATATTTTAGTGATCCAAGATCACATTGAGTCTATAGGAAAGGCCAATACTATCAAGGAGGGATGAGGTGTTGCTTAATGAGTTTCTTGCTCCATAGTGCTTAGTGATATGCTCCAAAGCCCTCAACTACCTTCTCAAATCCACATATGACCTAAACCAAAAGTCAAACTCAGCCCTACAAATTCTTTCTATCCGGTGCCACCGAGTTCGGATGTCATAGCCACTGCCACAAACCCTAGGCAAATCGGTCTCACCGATAGGGATCTTGGTCTCACCGAGATGGGATGGTAATCTCTCTGTTTCCCTTCGTAACATTTCGGTACCACCGAGATGAGCGATCGGTCCCACTAAGATTGCAATGTAAATTCCATGTTTCCTTTTCGTAACATTTCGGTCCCACCAAAATGAGCGAACCAGTCCCACCAAGTTTACCTGACCAACTCTCTGGTTAGCTTATTACCAAAATCAGTCCCACTGAGTTTGTGTAATCGGTCTCACCGAGAATACATTAAGCCCTAACCCTAACCATATCGGTCCTAGAGAGTTGCATGTCGGTCCCACCGAATATCCTAACGGTCACTAGATTTGCTGAATCGGACCGACCGAGTTCCCCAATTCGATCCCACCGAGTTTGGCAATTTGTGTGCAACAGTTAGATTTTGTGTGGACGCTATATATACCCCTCCACCTCCTCTTCATTCGTGGAGAGAGCCATCAGAACGAACCAACACTTCCAACTTGCTGTTTCTGAGAGAGAACCACCTACTCATGTGTTGAGGCCAAGATATTCCATTCCTACCATATGAATCTTGATCTCTAGCCTTCCCCAAGTTGCATTCCACTCAAATCTTCTTTCCACCAAATCCAAATCCTGTGAGAGAGAGTTGAGTGTTGGGGAGACTATCATTTGAAGCACAAGAGCAAGGAGTTTATCATCAACACACCATTTGTTACTTCTTGGAGAGTGGTGTCTCCTAGATTGGCTAGGTGTCACTTGGGAGCCTCCGACAAGATTGTGGAGTTGAACCAAGGAGTTTGTAAGGGCAAGGAGATCGCCTACTTCGTGAAGATCTACCGCTAGTGAGGCAAGTCCTTCTTGGGTGATGGCCATGCTGGGATAGACAAGGTTGCTTCTTCGTGGACCCTTCGTGGGTGGAGCCCTCCGTGGACTTGCACAACCATTACCCTTCGTGGGTTGAAGTCTCCATCAAGGTGGATGTACGATAGCACCACCTATCAGAACCACGACAAAAACATCCGTGTCTCCAATTGCGTTTGTATCCTCCAAACCCTTCCCCTCCAAACCCTTCCCTTTACATTCTTGCAAGTTGCATGCTTTACTTTCCACTGCTCATATACTCTTTGCATGCTTGCTTGAATTATGTTAAGATTGCTTGACTTGTGCTAAGATTGGTAAAATCTACCAAAGACTAAAATTGGGAAAATGATAAGTTTTATTTGGTCAAGTAGTCTAATCACCCCCCTCTAGACACACTTTCGATCCTACATAACCACTTGATTCGTTGCTGCTAGATACAACAGCAACACTTCTTGTGGTTTGGGCGCAACCAGCACTCAGGTAGAGGAGAGGTATTTCTTAAAATCTTGCAGCGCCACTTTGGCCTCCGGGGTCCACTCCATTGGGCCCGCCTTCTTCAAGATTTTGAAAAAGGGAAGGGCATGCTTAGTGGACTTGGAGATGAATCTGCTCATGGCGGCGATGCAACCAGTGAGCCGACGCACATCTTTGATCCGCTTAGGTGCCTCAATTTGCTCAATGGCCTTGATGTTGTTTGGGTTTGCCTCAATCCCACGCTGCGACACAAAGAACCCGAGAAGTTTGCTGGACGGAATGCCGAAGACACACTTCTCAGGGTTCAACTTGAGGTTGATCTTGCACAAATTGGCAAACGTCTCTCCCAAATCTTGCACAAGTGTCGCCTTGTCCTTGATTTTGACCACTATATCATCCATGTAAGCTTCCATATTTCTATGTAGCTGGGGCTCAAAACCAATTTGGACTGCTCTTGCAAAGGTCGAGCCAACACTCTTCAACCCGAAAGGCATCCGTAAAAAGCAATACGTACCACATGGGGTGATGAATGTTGTCTTCTCCTCATCCTCTCTTGTCATGAAGATCTGGTGGTACCCTGAGTAGGTGTCGAGGAATGATAGAAGGTCGCACCCGGCCGTCCAGTCAACAATCTGGTTGATGCGCGGTAACAGGAAAGGATCTTTTGGACAATCTTTATTGATATCTATGTAATCAATACACAACCTCCACTTCCCGTTTGACTTGTGCACCATTACCGGATTGGCCAGCCACGTCGGATGGAGCACCCCTCTTACCAAGCCTGCCGCCTCTAGCTTCCTGATCTCTTCTGTGATCTACTCTTGCCTCTCCAGAGCTTGCTTGCTGACCTTCTGCTTGACGGACCGCGCATGAGGACATACAGCAAGATGGTGCTCAATCACTTCCCTGGGAACACCGGGGATGTCGGATGCTTGCCATGCAAACACATCAACATTTGCCCGTAGGAAACTGACGAGCTCGCTTTCCTATTTTTCATCGAGGGTGGAGCTTATGGTGAAAGATGCTCCTGTGCCGTCCTCCTTGACGGACACCCTCTTGGTCTCTGGTGGTGTAGCTTTGGACTTCTTCCTCTTGCCGGTGGAGCTCTCTAGAACATCCTCAACGGGAGTGCAACACCCTGAAGAGGTGCGCTTGCCAGAGTGGGTGCGAGAGGTCTTGCCTGTCTTCTTCCCTCCCGGGGCTTTATCGGCAGGACAAAGTGCCTTGGCGGCAGCTACTGCAAATGCTTCTCGATAGAGTTGGTCAGCGCAAATTGGCGCATCTTTCTTGTCGGAGGAGACGGTGATGATGTTCATCGGCCCGGGCATCTTCAGCGTGTTGTAGGCGTAATGAGAAGCCGCCATGAACTTGGCCAGCACTGGGCGGCCGAGGATCCCATTGTAGGGCAAGGGGATTTTGGCTACATCGAAGACTTCTCCGTCCTGTAGTTCAACTCGCCTCCAAACGTCACGGGCAGGGTGACCTTTCCCTTCGCCTAGCTCCTCCCCGGGTTGACCCCTTGAAATGTACCCGTCTCCTCGAGGTCTCCATCAGGGATCTACAGCCTCTTGATCACAACAGGCGAGATCAAGTTCAGACCAGCCCCGCCGTCAACTAGCATCTTTGTCACCTTGAGGTGGAAGATCGTTGGTGAAACCAACAACGGCAAGCACCCGACCGCAGTAGTGCGGTCAGGGTGGCCCTCGGTGTCGAAGATGATAGGCGTGCTGGACCACTTCAGTGGCTTCCGTGCATCGAGTGACGGCTCCACTGCCATGATCTCACGCGCCCACTGCTTGAGCTGGCGGTGGGATGCATGCAGCGAGGCGCCACCGTCGAACCACATGGCCTCTGTAGCTTTCTGGAACTCGTGGTCGCCGGACTCATCGTCCTCGTCATAATCATCATCTTCCTTCTTCTTGTCGCGGCCCTGGGCGGGCCTCTCTTGTTGATTATCCTTGCTGCGGCGGCCTCCTTGGCCGCCATGCTTCTTGTCGGACCCTTCGGCACCGTCTTGGCCCTTCTCATTGTCCAGCCGTTCATACTCGACCTTCTGCTTCTCAGCGAGAAGCTCAACTTGTCGGAAGTTCTAGAGGTCGTGGCCTTTGGTGCGGTGGATCTTGCAATACTACTTGTCCGAGCCCCCTGGTTTGTCGGCAGCCGCCAAGGCCCGGCAAGCAGCACACCCGGCAACCTCCTTGCCGGGGTCGCTTGCCTTGGAATTTTTGGCAGTGCCGGTGTCGTCGGATCCCTTGACGGCAAGCACAGTGTTGCCCTTGTGCTTTCTATTACGGTGTCGGCCCTTCTTTGCTGGGGCGGCGGTGTCGTCTGTGGAGTCAGTTTCTGTGTCGGCATCCTCACCGGGGTACTTCCTCCCCTCTTCAGCTCGAGCGCACCGATCGGCCAGAACATAAAGCTCGGCCACATCCTTGACCTTGTTCATCGCCAGCTCCTCACGCATCTTGCGGTTGCGCACATTCTGATGGAATGCACTGATCACGGTGGCAGGATGAACGTCTGGGATGTTATACTGCACTCGGCTGAACCTTTGGATGTACTTGCACAAGTTTCCTCCCTCCTTCTGGGGATGATGTGCAAATTGCTCACCTGGCCATGAGCTTGATGACCTCCAGTAAAGGCGGCAACAAACTCATGACACAGATCCGACCAAGAAGAAATGGAATCCACCGGCAAGTGCATCAACCATGACATAACACTGGGCTTGAGTGCCGACGGGAAGTAATTGGCAAGCACCTTATCATCGTGGCCCCCAGCAGCTTGGATCGCGATGGTGTAGATGCTGAGGAACTCTGACGGGTGAGTCTTGCTGTTGTACTTCTCGCCAACGTCGGCCTTGAACGTGCGGTGGGTGGGCCACTGGAACTGCCGCAGCTCACGGGTGAAGGCCGGGCAGCCCAACTCGTAGTGTAGGCCACCGTAGCCTCCCGGTGCTGGGTGGTCCATAGTGGGCCCTGTCCGCCTGTCCAACTGATGGCGCGCATCGCGCCAGCGCTCGATGGTGGTTCGAGACTCTCCAAGGGCTCGCAGCCGAAGAACTTGACTCTGGTCGCGATGGGTTCGCGGATCGGACGACGCTATGGAGATATCATCACGAGCGTCATCGCGACGAATCGACACCCGCGGTGGCTGGCGTGGAGGAGGAGAGTGCACCATGGCTGCATCACCCCTGGCCCATCCACCGCTGGCATGCGGAGGCTCGACGGAGCGACGACCTACGGGCCCCGCTGGTCGCGGCTCATCTTTGTTGGTGATGTCGACAAGGCTCCGGACAGTGGCTCTCCATTCGTCGACCTTCTTCGCAATAGGAGGAAAGTCGAGGAGCAGCTGCACGCGCGCCAGAGCTTCTGCTGGTGTGGGCGGCGGCGAAAGCTGCATGGATCATGACGCGCTTCAACTTCTAACTATGTTAGAAGGAGCTCTATCACAACCCTGCGGGTTCCCGCCATTTTCGAAAGCACCTCGGCATGCATGCTGGCCTTCCTCGTCACGTGAAGGGCGCGCAGGACTCTTCCCAGGGTGGCGCCCAGGGTCACCAGTGGGGCGGCGCTGCTCATCGCGCACTGCTTGATAAGAGCGCATCGTGGGCGCCGGTGTTGGTGTCTTGGAGGCCACCGTGCCGCCGTCTGGCGGCATGACGATGCCCCTGGAGGGCCCCGTGCCGCCTGCGGGGGGCCCAACTCCATCTCTGGAGTTTGGGGCGTGTGGCTCGTCGCCTGGCGGACGAACAACACCGCTCACCAAGCCCGGACTGCAAGGGTGCTGTGGGTGTTCGCGGGCCGCGCCACATGTGAGGGAGTCCTAGATTAGGGGGTATCCGAACAGCTGGACAGCCGGACTGTGTACATCGCCCGGACTATTGAAGCGTGAAGATACAAGACTCAAGACTTCGGCCCGTGTCCGGATGGGACTCTCCTTGGCGTGGAAGGCAAGCTTGGCGATCCGGATATTGTGTTTCCTTCCTTGTAACCGACTCCATGTAAACCCTAGCCCTCTCCGGTGTCTATATAAACCGGAGAGGTTGGTCCTTAGAAGGCCGATCACAATTACAATCATACCATCATAGGCTAGCTCTTAGGGTTTGGCCTCTACGATCTCGTGGTACATCTACTCTTGTACTACCCATATCTTCAATATTAATCAAGTAGGAAGTAGGGTTTTACCTCCATCAAGAGGGCCCGAACCTAGGTAAACATCTCTGTCCCTTGCTTCCTGTTACCATCTGCCTTGACGCACAGATCGGGACCCCCTACCTGAGATCCGCCGGTTTTGACACCGACATTGGTGCTTTCATTGAGAGTTCCTCTGTGTCGTTGCTACAGGGCTTGATGGCGCCTCCAATCATCAACAACACGGTACAGGGCGAGACTTTTCTCCCCGGACAGATCTTCGTGTTCGGCGGCTTCGCACTGCGGGCCTATTCGCTTGGCCATCTGGAGCAGATCGACAGCTATGCCCCCGGCCACCAGGTCAGGTTCGGAAACTTGAACTACACGACGGACATTCGCGGAGACTTGATCTTCGATGGATTCGGGCCTGTGACAGGAGCACCGAACAGCCACGATGAGCATGGCTTAGACCTGCTGTCAGACGATGCGCGGGATATCACCCCGACAGAAGCCTCAGATCTAAATCCGGAGCAGGTTGCATTGCCTAAGGACGGAGGGCTGGACCACGCCCCGCAGGCCGCACACTCATCGGTGGTGGAGCCGAACACAGGTCTCACCTCTGTGGAAGCCTGTAACCCTGGGGCCCCGGACTCTCATCCGGTTGTTGGTTCCGGTCCGCACACCCTTGAGCCAGCCGAGCCAGGCTGGGCTCCGATAACAGAGTTCACCACTGCGGACATCTTTCAGCACTCGCCCTTTGGCGACATGCTGAAATCATTGAAGTCTCTCTCTTTGTCAGGAGGCTCCGGGCCGAACTATGTCCGACTTGAGTGGGAAGCAGGCGACGAAGGAATTCATTTCCCACCCACCACCCACTTCATTGCCACGGTCGATGATTTAACCAACGTGCTTGACTTCAACTCCGAAGACATCAACGGTATGGACGACGACGCAGGAGAATTACAGGAGCCACCGCTCATAGGGCGGTGGACGGCCACCTCCTCATACGATATATATATGGTGGACACTCCGAAGGAAACCAATGGCGAGGAGGCAACGAAGGATAACCCCTCAGGAAGAAAAGAAAAGCATCGGCGTCACCGGCGCCGCTCCAAGCCCTGCCACAGCAATACCGGCCCCGGAGATGAAAGCAATCCGGATGGCGCCGAAGAGGAATATAACCCTGACCAGCCCGCCTTCGAGCAGGCCGAACAGGGAGATGAGCAGGTCAGCCCAGAAGAACAGGCGACGGACGGATACCCGGAGGAGGACAACTACATGCCCCCCTCCGAAGATGAGATTAGCCTCGGTGATGACGAGTTCGGCGTGCCTGAGGATCCCATGGAGCAGGAGCGCTTCAAGCGTCAGCTCATAGCCACTGTGAGGAGCGTGAAGAAGAAGCAGCAGCAACTCCAAGCTGATCAAGACTTGCTCACAGACAGATGGACTGAAGTCCTGGCAGCCGAGTAATACGGACTCGAGCGCCAAACGGCTGACCGGCCACCCCGTGGTCGGGATAAAACGGGATATCAGCCCGAATACCAGCCCGCACCCCCACGCAGATACACTACGGCCCAGGGCAACAGGCAAGACCTGCAAGATATTCTAGAAAACAAAGCAGGACAGCCAAGACCGATCTATGGATCGCGGGGGCGCGCCCCAGCACGCGACGATGACCGTCACGCCAGATACATTATCAACAAGTCCGGCCGGGCCGAACACAGCAACCCAGACCAATTCGAACTGCATAGCCACATAGCCCGGCACAGAGGCGCCGCACACCCCCTTTGCTTCACTGACAAAGTGATGGATCATGAATTCCCAGAAGGGTTCAAACCCATAAACATTGAATCATACGATGGCACAACAGACCCCGCAGTATGGATCAAAGATTTCCTTCTCCACATTCACATGGCCCGTGGAGATGATCTACACACCATGAAGTATCTTCCCCTTAAGCTCAAAGGACCAGCCCGGCACTGGCTAAACAGCCTGCTAGCAAATTCCATTGGTAGTTGGGAAAACTTGGAAGACACATTCCTCAACAACTTCCAGGGCACATATGTGCGACCACCGGACGCTGATGACCTGAGCCACATTACTCAACAGCCCAGAGAATCAGCCAGGAAATTCTGGACTCGGTTCCTAACTAAAAAGAACCAAATAGTTGACTGTCCGGACATCGAAGCCCTGGCGGCTTTTAAGCATAATATCCGTGACGAGTGGCTAGCTGGACACCTCGGCCAGGAAAAACCCAAGTCCGTGGCAGCTCTCACAACACTAATGACCCGCTTTTGCGCGGGCGAGGACAGCTGGTTGGCTCGCACCGGCACCACGCCACATTCCGGCACTTCAGATGTCCGTGATAACAACGGCAAGCCACGACGCAACAGACATAAGTGACGGAACAACAGCGACAACACTGAAGACACGACAGTAAACGCCGGATTCTGCGGATGCAAGTCCGGTCAGCGGAAAAAGCTGTTCAAAAGAAATAATCAGGGACCGTCCAGTCTGGACCGCATACTGGAGCGCTCGTGCCAAATTCATGGCACCCCATACAAGCCAGCCAACCACACCAATAGAGAATGCTGGGTGTTCAAACAGGCTGGCAAACTAAACGTTGAAAACAAGGACAAGGGGCTGCATAACGACGATGACGAAGAGCCCCGGTGTCCGAACACGGGGGGACAAAAGAAATCCCCCCCCCCCAGGTGAAAACGGTCAACATGATCTACGCCACTCACATCCCCAAGCGGGAACGGAAGCGAGCACTACGTGACGTCTATGTGATGGAGCCAATCGCCCCCAAATTCAACCCATGGTCAGCTTGCCCGATCACCTTTGATCGTAGGGATCATCCTACTAGCATCCGTCACGGCGGCTCAGCCGCATTGGTCTTAGACCCAATCATCGACAGATTCCACCTCACGCGAGTCCTTATGGACGGCGGCAGCAGCCTGAACCTGCTTTATCAGGACACAGTGCGCAAAATGGGCATTGACCCTTCAAGGATCAAGCCCACCAAAACCACCTTTAAAGGTGTAATTCCTGGAGTAGAGGCCCGCTGTACGGGCTCTATAACATTGGAAGTGGTCTTCGGATCCCCGGACAAATTCCGGAGCGAAGAGTTAATCTTCGATATCGTCCCTTTCCGTAGTGGTTACCACGCACTGCTCGGACGAACCGCATTCGCTATATTCAATGCGGTACCACATTATGCATACCTCAAGATCAAGATGCCAGGTCCGTGCAGGGTCATAGCAGTCAACGAAAACATGGACCGCTCTCTCCATACAGAAGAGCATACTGCAGCCCTCGCAGCAGAAGTACAATGCGGCCTCCTCCGGCAAACCACCAATCCGGCGACGACAACCTCAAGCACCGTCAAGCAAGTCCGGAGCACCCTGCAACAGGATCATCAGGAACGCCAAGAGCGTGATTAGCAGTCCGCCTCCGCTCAAGCCCCATCAAAGCAGCATTCGTGCCACGCGTACACAATTACGCACTCAAGATACCATGGGCATAGGTGGAGGCGCAACAACGACTCAGTCAATAGTGTGGGTAACCGCCAAATACCTTCATAATGTTTCCCTTTTACCTTTCAGGACATCTCTTTAGTGCAGCATCCTCAGAAGAGCCGGATTGTCGGACTTGCATGGGAGAGACAACCAAGGAGGGAACAGGCGTTGTGCATAGAAGGAAATACCCAGGTGGTATCTATTTACGATCATTATACCTGCTTTATCTATCTGTACACAGCCTGCCCCTTGATAGGACATGTCAAATAGTCCTATTTATCTCCGCTTAATGCATCCATTGTGAACATACGCTTAAACGTATTATTCATCAATGGGAGATCATATATAGCATCAGCTCACTATTCTTATTTGAGCATTTTTTTCTCATAAATGTTCATTTGATATTGCATCCGTACACCTTGGTACGGTCAGTTTGCTAGGGGCTTCTTATGGCACCCCATAATATGGCAAGACAAGTCCGAACACTTTCAACAGTGCGGCACCCCAAACTTATAGCATTATATGCATCAGCCCGAATCATGTCTTGGGTCTACAGTTGGGTTAGCCTGGCTCCCTTGTTTTAGTACCTTACGTTCCATTATATCGGCTAAGGTAGCGCAGGGAGAACTACTGCGATTGTGTCCCGGTTCTTCCGGATGAGCACCTCAGTAGAGAAAGCCAAAAACTGACTGGCATGATGTGGCGAGAGCTGGTCGCTCTTCGAGAGGTCCTAAAATCCTTAAAGATTTTCTGCTTTAGGCGATAAATTGGCTTCGTCCGATCTAGGCGTGTATAGCGCCCCAATTCGGCCTTCCGGATTCTAGGGGCTTCGCCGAAATGTAAAATTGTAGACTTCTATGGCTAAGTGAAAGTTATAAAGCCGCATAGTCCGATTGCCTTGTTCGCTGCGCCGGACACCTCCTTAAGGGACCAAGCATTTGGATAAAGAGTGTCCGGGTTTTCCACGAACACCCCAGTACTGGTTACGTGGGGGTGGAAGCTGACGACTGGCCTACTTTCAGAATTTTATAAACAGCCGCACAGAAGGTAATATTTTAAATAACAAAGGCGCTACATGGCGCAAGTAACTTCGTCTTTAAATTATGACAGAAGTGAATTCATTCTAAAATTGTGTCCTTGGTACATTCATCGGCCACGAGACGAGCACCCTTCATAACGCCATCATAGTACATCTCGGGATGGCGATGCGCCTTGCCCTCCGGCGGCCTGTCCTTCACCAGCTTCTCCGCATCTAGCTTGCCCCAATGCACCTTGACGCGGGCAAAGGCCCGGCGGGCACCCTCAATGCAAACGGATCGCTTGATCACTTCAAGCCGCGGACATGCATCCACCATCCGCTTGATCAGGCCAAAGTAGCTAGTGGGCAGGAGCTCACCAGGCCACATCCGGACTAAGAAACCTTTCATAGCCAATTCGGCCGCCCTGTGGAGTTCGACCAACTGCTTCAGTTGGTCACTCAGAGGCATTGGGTGTTCGGCCCCAGCATACTGGGACGACAACAGCTTCTCCGTTGAGCTCCCCTCCTGGGCACGGTAGAACTCCGCAACGTCTGATACGCTGCGTGGCAGATCTGCGAATGCCCATGGAGAGCTCCGAATTCGAGTAAGTAAAAGAAACGCCTCCTCCACATGTTTGCTTTGCATAAAGAACTTCTTACCTGCTGCTATCTTTCTGGCCTCCTGGATCTCCTGTTGTGCCTTCTCGGCTTCGGCCTTGGCGTCTTTTATACTCACAAGGGCCTTCGCAAGCTCGGCCTCTCTCATCTTCAGATCATGCTCCACGGGCTCGTACATCTTACCGAGGTCCCGGTGCTCTTGTTGTACCTCGACCACTCTAGCACTTTGCTTTTCGCGCTCCTTGCATTCCAAGGCCGCCTTGTCTTCAGCCTCGGACAACGCTTTCTTTAGGGACGCCACTTCGACGGTGGCCCCTGTCACACAGTCACAACGCATTGGCGTTAGACTAACCAATTCTGTCTATCCTTAAATACATAAGAGCGGGGAATCACTTACCCTTGTTCTCCTCGAGGTGCCTCTTAGTGAGGTCGAGCTCTCCCTGCGCCTGCTCCAGGTCCCGCTTTAGTTCGGCAACCTCGGCTGTGCGGGCGGCAGCGGCAAGCAGCACAACCTACTTATTCACATGAATATTTATTATTAAACTCCTGCGGATAATAATTGACCCTATGTTTGGCTTTTCCTACTGAACACCAAATAGAGTATTAGGGGCTACTACCTATCGGGTGGTAATCTCATACATTTTTATTACTTACCTCAAAGCCGGTTCGCAGGCTGGTGCAGGCTTCGGTTAGTCCGCTCTTGGCAGATGAAACCTTCTGAATCACCGCACTCATAAGAGTGCGGTGCTCTTCATCCATGGAAGCGCCACGAAGCACTTCCCGCAGACAATTCTGTGCCTCAGGTGCAACGGAAGTCCTCGACACGGACGGCTCGCCCTCCCTAATGAGGGGCCGCCCGCCTGAGTTCGGAACCATTGAAGGTTTCGGAACTGTGTTTGGCTGAGAGCCCGGCTTACCGTGGCTCTCATCAACACGATCCGCGGGGATCTTAAACCCCGCGTGTCCGACATCTGGAATCCCACCTTGGGGCATCTCCAGAGTCACCTCCCCCCGCTCTGGGAGCCTTCGGGACAACACCTCTATGTCATCCGCGGGTTGAGGAGTAGTGGCCGTCGGAAGCAAATTCATCTCTGAATCGCTCAGGGATCCGGAGGAAGATACCTCGGGATGAGCCCTGGCTGGACTGCATATATGTTCGGCATTATAAATACAAAAACTACGAAGTGAAATCGTGATAGAGTGTGGACACTTACGACCGCACTGGGGGCTTCCCCCTGGGCAGCCACCCCTCCTCGCTGTGAGAGGTCGCGGCGGAGTAGTTCGGAAGGGACACCCTCCCCTTCTTGGACGCCCCAGCCTCCCCCTCCGGGGCGGTTTTCTCTTTTTCTCCTCCCCAGTGCAGGGAGGTAGAGTTTATTCTTGCTTCCCTCCCCCCCCCCCCGCGGGAGGAATCTGTCTCATCATCGTCGGACGACGTGGGTATGACGGCCTTGCGACGAGGGCCTTTTCCGCCCCCCCTGGTCCGCCTCCTCGGGCCCCTCATCCTTTCCGGATGGGGCGTCTTCTTCTTCTTCTTCCTCCCCTTCGGGGGAGGAGTGTGCCTCGTCGTCTTCAGACGAGGCTTCTGGCACAACCTTACGCCGGAGACCCTTTCGGGTCCTCGGGCCCTTCTTTCCGGCCTTCTTATCCAGCACCTTGTACGGTGCCGGGACCAGCATCTCCGTCAGGAGAGCATAAGCTGGGCCTTCTGGCAGCGGAGCCGGACAGTAAACCTGCTCCGCTGTCTCCACATAATCCTAAGCAAATATGCATAACTACTTAAGGCTCTCCCATGAATATATTGGGAAGAACCGAATCTGGTGGTAGTCTGAGAACTCACCTGACTAGGAGGCCGCACGGCGTGAAGCCTACGGTCCTCGGATGTGGGAGGAGGTACTTCGGAGGCCTTGAACAACACCTTCCATGCGCCTTTGTGCGTCATGTTGTAGAGCTTCCGGAGCGTCTGGTGTTCGGCCGGGATGAACTCCCACAGATTGAATGCCCACCTTTCGCAGGGCAGAATCCGGCGAACGAGCATGACCTGGATCATGTTGACAAGCTTGATGTTCTTGTCCTTCATGCTTTTGATGCAGGTCTGGAGTTCGGTCAGCTCCGTAGATTCGCCCCAGGACAGGCCCTTCTTTTCCCAGGAGGTGAGCCGCATGGGGGCTCCGGATCAGAACTCGGGGGTCGCCGCCCAATTGGCGCCACGCGGCTCGGTGATGTAGAACCACCCTGATTGCCACCCTTTTACGGTCTCCGGAAAGGAACCGTCAAGCCAGGTGACATTAGGCATCTTGCCCACCATGGCCCCTCCGCACTCCTCTTGCTGGCCGCTTACAATCTTCGACTTCACGCAGAAGGTTTGCAGGCATAAGCCGAAGTGAGGCCGGATGCGGAGGAAGGCCTTGCATACCATGATGAACGCCGAGATGTTGAGGAGGAAATTCGGGGCTAGGTCATGGAAATCTAGCCCGTAGTAGAACATGAGCCCGCGGACGAAGGGATGGAGTGGAAATCCCAGTCCACGGACGAAGTGGGCGACAAATACGACCCTCTCGTGGGGTCCTGGGATCGGAATGACCTTCCCGGCATTTGGTAGCCGGTGCACTATGTCTGCGGCCAAGTATCCGGCCGCCCGAAGATTTGTGATGTGCTTCTCCTTGACGGTGGAAGCCACCCACTTGCCTCCTGCTCCACACATGTTTAGCTATGCAGAGAAGACTTGGGCTTGGGTCCTGGAGCTCGAGGGGGCAAGAGTGGGCAAAGGAGGAAGAAGGCGTGGGCGAAAATGGGGAAATCTTATCCCTCTATAGAGGCGCCGAAAGCGGTGCGCCTCCCCACTTGCCCGTTGGGAATCACTTGCTTCCCAGGTGCCACGATTGATGGCGTGGTGGGATTACCCATACGCGTATTGATGAGAATCTCGTGATAAGGGGACACGATCTCTGCTTTGACAAGACGTGTCCAGGAAACCGCCTCGCAATACGCGATGTGGCTGGTTGTAGGAAAACGGTTCGAATAATGACCCGACCGTAATGACACGTCGTGTTTTCTAAAAAGTTGTCAGCAGATTGCATTTGTGAAATATCATTCTCTCTACGGTAGCATGTGAAGACTATTTTGTGGATCCGGACATGATTCAAGTGTTCGATAATTATTTAGGAGTATTCGGAGAAGGAACCTGCCCTGCAATGCTGAAGACAAGACTGCGCGCCGGACTCATCGTCATTGAAGCCTGGTTCAGGGGCTACTGAGGGTGTCCTGGATTAGGGGGTATCCGGACAGCCGGACTGTGTACATCATCCGGACTACTGAAGTGTGAAGATACAAGATTCAAGACTTCGGCCCGGGTCCGGATGGGACTCTCCTTGGCGTGGAAGGCAAGCTTGGCGATCCGGATATTGTGTTTCCTTCCTTGTAACCGACTCCATGTAAACCCTAGCCCTCTCTGGTGTCTATATAAACTGGAGAGGTTGGTCCTTAGAAGGCCGATCACAACTACAATCATACCATCATAGGCTAGCTCTTAGGGTTTGGCCTCTACGATCTCGTGGTAGATCTACTCTTGGACTACCCATATCTTCAATATTAATCAAGCAGGAAGTAGGGTTTTACCTCCATCGAGAGGGCCCGAACCTGGGTAAACATCTGTGTCCCTTGCTTCCTGTTACCATTAGCCTTGACGCACAGATCAGGACCCCCTACCCGATATCCGCCGGTTTTGACACCGACAATGGGTTCTTTCCGCGACTGGCCCGCTACTAGTCTACACCAGTACAGGCAGTCCGGTCCCGGATGAACCGATCTCCATGGTCGCCTTCCTCTTGGGATCCATGGCTACGAAGAGCTATTCTACTAGCTGCTAAACCAGATTCTTACAACTGCGCGCCCCTACCTGGCGCGCCAAAGATGTCGGTGGAAAACGACACCTATGGGATCACAAGAATCCCTAGTACAGTTGCAGGGTGCAGGGTCATGAGAAGAGCGGGATCAGCAGTCAGCACAAACACTCAGGTCGTTTACCAAGGTTCGGGCCGCGAGGATGCGTAATATCCTAGTCCTGCTTTGGCGTGTATATCTGTGTTCTTGGAGTTCTTGAGCTAGGTACAACGAGCGTAACTTTTCCCAGCGTCCGAATCCTTCTCCTGGATGGCGTGGGCCTCCTTTTATAGGCAAGGGGATCACCATAGTGGCACATCGGAGGTGGCATCGGGGTACTGTGGCTAAGCCTATCGCTTGCCATTATGGGACAAGACACATTTAATAGGTGTCCCCCTCACTTTACCGCCGCTTTGCCCTGCTTCAACACGCGCCTGGGCCAGCGAGGCGGTCAGTGCCATGTAGGCTGGCAGGCTGCTGAGGTGGCGCGGTGGTAGGGCCTTCACGAAGGTTCGCATGCCACCACCTAGGCATGCGCTGAGTTGGAAGAGAAGCCTAATGTCGACACGCAAGCGCCTGCTCGGCTGGTGGGCTGGCAGCTGCATGGGAGCGGTCGTGGAAACTTGGCGGGCGCGGGCCTGGCTATGGCTCCGCGGATGTCCTCGGCAAGGGCCTTGCCGTGGTGTTGTGGTCGTCCTCGACAAGGATCTTGCCGGGGCTCCTGTGGGTTTCCTCGGCAAGGATCTCGCCGTGGTCCATCATCTTCTAATCCCCTTCTGATTTGGAGCGTTTCTTGTCTTCACAAAGATCTGCATGCCATCATGGTGGCGCCTCCCAGCCTTGGTCCCAACGTGGTTGGTGGTGTTGGAAAAACTGGGGCTCAAGGGTGGCGCGCTCTGCTCGCGTCGGGTAAGCTGTCCCGGCAAGGTTCTTGCCGTGGCTGCAGAGGCTGCCCCGGCAAGTGTCTTGCCGGGGGAGTCTACCTCGCCCTCTTGCACTTCGCGTCCCTGTCTTGGCATTGCTTTGATCGTCTTGTGGCTTTAATTTCCTATCTCTGCCCTGCTCAAGTGTGGCCGTGGGCGCGGCTCTGACTGCCCATGCACAAATAAGGGGTACAAAGGAGTGTCCCTACTTTAGTACACCGGCAAACCGGCTTGGTCAGAACGGAATGCTTTCATGTTCATCGGGAGACAACTGGCTTGGACGGAACAACCGATCGAAATGAGGCATGGCGTACCGCAGAACGGAGGAAACGGCCTTCTGTTCAACCGGCCACGGTTGAAACAGGATCTTGTTAATCGGGAGGGGTCTGGCATACCGCAAAACAGAGGAAACGGACATGCGTTCGAGTGCCTATGGCCGAAATAGGATCTTGTTGATTAGTAGGGGTGTGGCATACCGCAAAACGGAGGAAACAGACATGTGTTGGAGCGCTACGGTCGAAACGGGGTTCCTGTTCATCAGGAGGGGTGTGGCATACCGCAAAACGGGACTCCACGGTCTACTATTCATCTCCACCATCAACCTCCTCCAGCCTCCATGGGCTACTATTCATCCACCGTCGACATCCTCTAGCCTCCACCTGCGACTGTTCATCCACGGGCTCTTGTTCATCCAGCCTCCACCGCTCCTCCACCAGCTAATGTTCAACCAGCCCTCTACATGAGGTCCTGTTCAACCACCCCTCCATGGGCTACTGTTCATCTAGCCTTCCACCGGCTACTATTCAACCAGCCCTCAGTGGGGTCATGTTCATCCAGTCCTCCATGGGGTCCTGCTCATCCACCCCCAACCGACTTGATCAGGGTCCTATTCATCCAGCGGCAACGACCTCTACTACCACGAGGCCCTGTTCATCCAACCACCCATCGGCAACTGTTCATCCAGCCCCCCCCCCAACAATGCTCATTGTTCATCAAGGGAAGGAGGCAGCAGGTTCGATCGGCTTTAGTTAGCAGCAGTAGCTAAGGAATCACTCGATCGGGGTCAGTTAACAACCATAACGATCGATCGCTGGGTTCAGTAACGCGTAGCCTGCAGTGCAATCGCTCGGGTTCAATAGGCGAATGCCTCGCTTGGGTTCAGTTAGAGCCCAACGCCTCGCACCCACGCTCATACGTGTATGAGAGAAATGCGAATAGCTCGGTTCCCGAACACCCATCGTAACCGGGAACTCCCTGATATTTTCCTCGCCCTCGCTTCTTCCACGGTTTTTTCTGTCATGGATGGCCCAAAGAATGTCATGCAGTTGCGTCTCCGGCCCGCCCAGGACGAAAAGCCCATTTTCTATCATGATTTTTCTCATAGAAGTAGGAGCCCACCACATCTATGATGATACTGGGTTTTGTCACAATTATCGTCATAGAAGTGTCATAAGCATGACCGGAAAAAATTCATTCGGCCCAAAAAGTCACGGATGTGTGTTTTTTTTGTAGTGGATGCAATGAAACCCACATGCTCCCATCTTGTAGAATCATATGCAGAATATGATCCTAATGAATATTCTGAGCTCAAGGAGTCAAAGGCAGATGGCCTATCCTGTTCACCCAATAAGGTGCCTGTTGTAATTTGGCAAGGTTTTATTGGTTGCACATATCTTGTATAAGGTGTCCTCAATTTGTTTTGCTTCGTTGTGCCGCCTTTTGCTTAGTTTACTCATGATATATGTGAAGATGCCATGCCCATCCATTATCAATACCTATTCCATTTGTCATCATACCATGTTTTTCCATTCAAATGTTGTTCTTGTGTTTCAGACATCCAAAAGGAAGAGGGTGATTGCAGAACCTGAAGGAGTACAAGCAAAGTGCTTGAAAAATGTGGTGTTACCGGAGAAATCAGATAGCACCCCACGTATATTAGCAATAGAACCAACGCCGCAAAACCTAGGATATCGCAACTATGCTGGTCGCTGCTTTGCTCTTGTAAGTACCTATTGTGCTATGGTTGTACTTACATTCATACCTGGTGGATTATGTGACATCATTGTGCATTAATTTAGAATAAACCCAATGCTTATGAAGAAATTTAGTTCTGCATTGTTCTTGTAAGTATCTGCTGTCCTTCATCACTGTACTTATATTGTCAGCTAGTTCTTCATGTACACTTTACAGCTTATTTTCCCTTGCCCTCCATTTTCTACACATCAGATCTACATTTACTCTTCCCAAAATATTGAATAAAACCAATGTTACTGAAGAAGTTTAGCTCTGCATTGCTCTTGTCAGTGCCTTTTGCCTGTATGCTCTATTTACATTTGTACTCTTCATCTTAGGTTAAATAATTGCCATTCATTCCTATATTTTCACATCTATATTTACTATTAACAAAATGTAGAATAAAGGCAATGCTCTTGAAGAAGAGTGTGCGGTAAACTTCTTGAATTGCCCCCCCCCCATCAATATGGACAAGGGCTTTATAGAGCCGGTCTTCACTCCTAATGTATGTTTGTCCTCCTCGAGCCTTCAAACTTTGTTGTGTATATTTGGATAGCTATGAGTGCAAATGCTGTTTATTTTTGTCATCTGCATCAAATTGCTTGTTCAAAGTTTATAACGAAGAAGTACATAAACATAAGTCTGTCCTTCTCAATTTTAGTCTTTGGTTGTACAACCTAGTTCCTTATTCATACCATGTAAATTAAACTAAACATAGGAAGTTATCTTATTTAGCACTGTGTGTATGCTTGTGTTCTTGATCTGTAATCCAGTGGTGTGGTGAAACTACCAACTCCAGCACAATGTCATATCCTGCTATGTATCAACTATGAACAATGCCATATTATATTAATGTTATTTAAATCATATCTCTTTATTTACCAATATGAAATGGTATAAATTGATAGTACACTCACCATTCATGCTTATACATTGCTCAGCACTACATGTATGCTTGTGTTTTTGATCTGTAATCCAGTGGTATGGTGAAGCTGGACGCTCTTGCACAATGCCATTTCCTATCATCTTAACTATGAACAATGCCTATTATGTTAATGCTATTTTAGACCATGTCTCTTTATTTCTGACAAAGAATTGAGATAAATTGACAGCACTGATGCTTATACGTGCAAAACCTTTTATCTACCTACTTGTTTCTCTTTCAGGGTGACAACACTGATGCTAGGAAGAACTGCCACAATGTTAGTGATACGAACCCATTGTTTGTCCCTCTAACATATACTCCAGAGAAGAAGGCAACACATCTTGAGGGCAGGGATACAGCCGCAAAGTCATGCATGATGTAGTGTCAAACTTACTCAGTGACACAAGCTCGATGAAGTCGCCGCGTGAATCTGTTTGACTTCTTCAGTTTGAAATTCAAGCAAAAGGACATGCTTCCGCTCAAATACGACTGGAAATCCAATCTCTATGCAAGATTAACCAGAAGTACATGACATCTATTGATGCTATGTAGCTTAAGTTGGTGGATATAAGCGTCAAACAAGCACAGTCTCATCAGGTTGCTAAGGTGCTTGCGCTACAGCTCTTGGGCCAGGCTATCCTTTCTTGAACTGTGTTGAAGTGTTGTCGATTCTGTCTATTATTTTGTCGGCCTGTTTACTTACACTGGTGGCGACCTACCCAGTTTATGGAATCTGATGTCTGGTTGCCCTTTATTATTACTGGCGGCAAACTTTGATGCCCGGGGGATGTAATATGTTGTAATTTCTTTTTTGTATGGTCTAGGTTTATTCTTCATCATGATGCTGTATTTATTTCTTGTTTATGTTGTCGTCGCTCTAAGAAAAGGACGTAATCTTCGTTCAGAGCACAATGAGCCAATAGCTTAGGATTATAAAAAAATAATTTCGGTACTCAAACAGGCCAGACGCCAATTGCTAGTATGGGCCAAACCATGGGCCTACAATCATCTTGGGCCACTAGTTAGGTCTAGTCTCAATCAGGCCCACTATTAGTTTTGGGCCTTTTAAAAGGCCGAGTAAATCGCTCGCCCTAATTAGGTCAGAAAATTAAATGGGCTTTTAAGAGGCCGAGAACTAGATTGAGCCTTAATTGTGGCAAACAAATCACGAGCCACAGCATGCTGTAATATACGTCGGCCATTATTGGCCCATTTGTTTGACGGGACATTAACAGGCTGAAATGTTTTTGGATCTTGGCTGACCCAATTACATGATGGGCGTGAAGCAGGCCGGATGTATAACAGACCAAAATTAGGCCCAACACTCTAACGGGCCTTTAACGGGCTGATAGGCAGTTTGGGCTAGTATATATCCACGAAGACTACGGGCCGTTAAGAGGGCGAAAGTAACTACGGACCAGAATTAGGCCCAAGTGCAACTCGGGCTTTAAATGAGCGAAAGTGAAACCGGGCCAAAAGAGGCCCATATGTAGATAGGGCCACTTACAGACCGAAACTAATATCGGGCTGAACTGTTAAATGGGCCATTAAGAGGCCGAAGAGCAAATTAGGCCCCCAATGGGCGCGATGGCATAGTTGTTGTTAAAGGACCGTGGCCGTTATGGGCCGTAATTTGGCACAAGAATTGAAAGTCAGTTAACGGGTCGGATCAGGAATGGGCCGTAATTTGGCCCAAACTATTGCAGGCTGTTAACGGGCCGGATATGATATGGGACGTAAACTGGCCCATAATATTGCAGTCCTTTAATGGCCCGTATCTGATGTGGGCCATAATTTGGTCCGAAAAATGTTAGGCTGTTAACAGGCCGGCCTATTAGATCTGACGAAATCTTGTGGGCCTATTCCTGGGCCGACTTTTAAACCTATATGGGCCTCTATTGGGTCGTTCAATGTGTCAACTTTTCAATGGAGATTCTTGTCCAACTGACAGTTGACACATGTCCCAACGCTGAGCTAACACGTCGATCATCGGCGAATGAGAATTTTACACATGGAAAATCGCCATTGGTTTGGGCTGTTAACAGGTTATCGGATCAGAATCAGAACCAGATAGCTTAACAATGACCCGTTACGGTGGATGCCACATGTCAGTTACCCTTGATGAAAGCACTTCCATGACGTGACATTTATCGTCATGGAAATGGACACTTCCATGATGATAATTTTGGTAATGTCATGGAACACTTCTACGACAACACAGGTATGACTATCTTGATTCTGTCATAAAATCGTCATGGATGTACATGCATGACAGAAAACATGACCTACTGTGACAAACACGTATCATCACGGAAGTGCATGTTTTTGTAGTGAAAGCTTATGGAGGACACCATGATGGAAATGGAACTGCACACAAGGTATTACAATCTAGTTTTTATTGGACTACTCTCTTCAAGGATGCTCGTAAGTTTGTCTTGTCTTATGATGAATGTTAAAGAATTTGTAATATTAGTAGACGTCAGGAAATCCTATGAATTATTCACTCGTTATTGAACCATTTGATGTTTGGGCCTTTGATTATATGGGAAATTTTCCTTCCTCTAATGGGTATACATATATTTTGGTTGATGTTTATTATGTTACTAAGTGGGTAGAAGCTATTCCAACTAGTAGTGCTGATCATAACACCTCCATTAAAATGCTTAAAGAAGTTATATTTCCGAGGATTGGAGTCTCTAGATAATTAATGACTGGTCATGGTTCACACTTTATTCATGGTGCTTTCAGTAAATTGCTTGCTAAATATGATGTCAACCATAGAATTGCATCTCCTTATCATCCTCAGTCTAGTGGTCAAGTAGAATTGAGCAATACAGAAATTAAACTAATCTTGCAAAAGACTGTTAATAGATCATGAAAAAATTGGTCTAAGAAACTTGATGATACATTATGGGCTTATAGAACTTCTTATAAAAAACCCTATGGGTATGTGTCTCCATATAAAATGGTTTATGGAAAAGCATGTCACTTACCTCTTGAACTAGAACATAAAGCTTATTGGGCAATTAAAGAGCTCAACTATGATTTCAAACTTGCCGGTGGAAAAATGTTATTTGACATTAGCTCACTTGATGAATGGAGAACCCGAGCCTATGAAAATACCAAGTTGTTTCAAGAAAAACTTAAAAGATGGCATGACAAAAGGATACAAGAGCGTGAATTTAATGTAGGTGACCATGTCTTGCTATACAATTCTCGTTTAAGATTTTCTGCAGGAAAACTTCTCTCTAAATGGGAAGGGCCTTACATCATCGAGGAAGTTTGTCGGATATCAGGTTCTGGCAAAACCCTTAAGGTTCGAACTCTGGGGTGCACACGAAGATCTTCTCCCTACCAATACACGCCCCAAAACCTCGCCGTGATTCTAAGCTAGCACGATGAAGAACACAAGAGACTGTTGGTGTAATACCCTAATCCAGTGTGTGGTGTGGTGGATTGCCTCTTGGGCTGATGATGAATAGTACAAAGGAATAACAGCCTCGTGAGGGGTGTTCTTGTGGTGGTGGGTGCTCTACTTCGAAAGGATTCGATCCGGCTCTAGATGAGATGCCTTCTACTGTGGTGACTAGCCCTATATATAGAGGCCCTGGTCCTCTTCCCAAATATTGAGTGGGAAGGGAGCCAACAACGACCATTTCGAAAGGGGTCAGCTAGTACAAGCTATCCTGACTAAAGGTGGTCTGCGACTGCCAAAGGCACTGGCGATGACGCCGTCTTGGGCTCCACGGTGACCTCCGTCCTGCCGTTCTACTGGTCTTGGTCTCGTTGCACCGCTATGGAAACCTTTGCTTGATGCCTCAGTACACCGCGCCTGCGCTTGCCCCCTTTGCACCAAAGAGGAAACGAGGACACTGCGCAGGCTAGCGCCTGCCTGGCCTTGATCGTCATGGCTTGCGTCATGAGCACCTTACGAGGTACCCCTTGCCTTGATCTCTCCACCTTCTCGCGAGCCTGCCTGGTGAGGCTGCCCCTGAGGAGGCCTTGTGTTGTCTGCCCCGCGAGGCTTGGCCCCTCGCAAGGGTATTGAACTTGTGTTGATGAAGACGGGCCATACTGGGCCGCTAGTGAGCCACGCTGCAGGCGACAGGCAGGCAAGTATCGGGACCCCCGTTCCCAGAATGCCGACACTAGCCCCTGGGCCTCGGGCGCGCTCGAACTTGGCTTAGAGCGAAGCCAGAGGGCAAGTTCGGAGTGCCACGGGCCCCAACAACCTATAGCCTTGGTCGCCGTGTGGTGGTTGATTGGACGTGGGCGTCTCCGCTTCCCCATGCTCCCCCAATATCCGCCTTGCTAGGCAGCCATGAAGCTTTACACAGTTATTTCCCCTTCACTTCCCGCATGCTTCCTGTTCCCCTTTCTTCCTCGAGCCTCTATTTCCGCCCCCAATCTGATTTGATCTTTGCTCCCACCATAGTCATGGCGCCAACTAGCAAGGAGAAAGGGAAGAAGCCCCTGCCCTCGTCCAGTCCGCCTCTGGCAATCGATCCCACAGTTGGCCGGTCACTGGTGCTCAATCTGGAAGCCTTGGACAAGGTCCGCTCCGCACTCGCCTCCAGCTTCAACGAGTGCGGAAAGACGATGGCTTGGCCTGCGTCCCATGCCTCCGTCGACAGGATCGTCAAGAAGGTTCGATTCTTCGTCGACGCCCTGTGGGCTGGCCTGGTTCCTCCTTTATCCGCCTTTTTCAATGCGGTGCTTTCCCACTATCAGATCCATATGATGCATCTTGATCCTCAATACGTTACCCTTCTTGCTGTCTTCGCCTTTGTCTGTGAAGCCATGGTGGGCATTGCTCATTCCATTGACCTCTTGCGCCACTTCTTCGCCTTGCGCCTGACCAACCCCTTGCAGTGCTTGGGGTGCATGAGCTTCCAGGCCGTGGCAGAGACGACCGCCTCGGGGATTGATTTTGGCCTTCCACCTTCCACGAGTGGGTTCTGGACGCCGTGGCTGTATGTGGATGTCGGAGTGCCCAGCCTCCTTCTCTAGCCTCCGACATTGTCTGCTATCCCCAATCAGGGCTGGTGCCACGAGAGGCTCGTGAGCCCCCGGCTCTCCTTAGTTTGGCACCCACTGGGGAGGTTGAGAGAGCTCAGCGTGACTGTGCCCCGGGTGGTGAAGGAGTTCGTACAGTGTCGCATCGCTCCTCTCCAGCGCCATTCCCGACCGATGTGGGCCCTGACCGGATACGAGTACCACATGAGGCTCCAGGAGATAGAGCTGGCGCCCGAAACACTGAAGAAGGTGCTTGAGGTCTTGACTAGCGACCCCTCGCCGGGCGATATCCGACACGGGGCAGCATCCTGTATCTCTGCTTGGGCGGGGCCGAGTTCGCGAGACAGATGCCTCACTTCGACGAATGGGGGTTGCGCCCGGCTAGCCTTGTGGGGCCTCGCGAGAATCCCGTCGTCATGGCTCCCTTCCCCGTCGCCAACACCGATCTTGCCCCAGGAGCGCGTGTACGGAGGCAAGCATCGCTTGAAGCTGGAGGCTCTGGTGTCGTGGTGTTGACATCACACGGGGCTCCTAAGGCGTCATCCTCCGGAGCTTGTGAAGCCCGCCCTGGGGCGGTTGTCGATGGTGGGACGCGACCCATGACTCCCGAGGCTGGAGCCCCCGAGGCCTCGGCAGCTCATCAGGAAGTGGTGCCTGACCGTTCCTCCCAGCTTGGTGAAACCACAAGTGCTCCCTAGGTGGTTTTGGTAATTAATGACAACATATCTCTTGTTGGACTAACACTTTTATCTAGTATGTTTCAGATAAGTTCAATAATGGAGTGGCATGGACTAAAGGATGTGGGAACTCCTTCAAGATGCTAAGGACAAAGGATTGGCTCAAGCTTCAAGCTCAAGACTCTTCATTTTACATTTTAGTGATCCAAGATCACATTGAGTCTATAGGAAAAGCCAATACTATCAAGGAGGGATGAGGTGTTGCTTAATGAGCCTCTTGCTTCAAGTGCTTAGTGATATGCTCCAAATACCCTCAACCACTTTCTCACATCCACATATGTCCTAAACCTAAAGTCAAACTCGGCCCCGCTGATTCTTTCTATCCGGCGCCACCGAGTTTGGATGTCTTAGCCACTGCCACAAACCCTAGGCAAATCGGTCTCACCGATAGGGATCTCGGTCTCACCGAGATGGGATTGTAATCTCTCTTTGTATGTCCATTATCAAAATCGGTCTCACCGAGTTTGAGCAATCGGTACTACTGAGATTACAATGCAAACTCTCTGATTAACTTATTATCAAAATCGGTCCCACCGAGTTTGATAATCAGTCCAACCGAGTTTGCCTGACCAACTCTCTGGAAATCTAATTACCAAAATCGGTCCTACCGAGTTTGTGCAATCGGTCTTACCGAGATTACGTTATGCCCTAACGCTAACCGAATCGGTCCCACCGAAAACCCTAACGGTCACATTATTTGCTAAATCGGTCTCACCCAGTTTAACGATTCGGTCCCACCGAGTTTGGTAGATTGTGTGTAACGGTTAGATTTTGTGTGAAGGCTATATATACCCCTCCACCTCCTCTTCATTCGTGGAGAGAGCCATCAGACTGAACCTACACTTCCAGCATCCTATTTCTGAGAGGGAACTACCTACTCATGTTTTGAGGCCAAGATATTCCATTCCTACCATATGAATCTTGATCTCTAGCCTTCCCCAAGTTGCTTTCCACTCAAATCCTCTTTCCACCAGATCAAATCCTATGAGAGAGAGTTGAGTGTTGGGGAGACTATCATTTCAAGCACAAGAGCAAGGAGTTCATCATCAACGCACCATTTGTTACTTCTTGGAGAGTGGTGTCTTCTAGATTGGCTAGGTGTCACTTGGGAGCCTCCGACAAGATTGTGGAGTTGAACCAAGAAGTTTGTAAGGGCAAGGAGATCGCCTACTTCGTGAAGATCTACCGCTAGTGAGGCAAGTCCTTCATGGGCGATGGCCATGGTGGGATAGACAAGGTTGCTTCTTTGTGGACCCTTCGTGGGTGGAGCCCTCTGTGGACTCGCGCAGCCGTTACCCTTCATGGGTTGAAGTCTCCATCAACGTGGATGTACGATAGCACCACCTATCGGAACCACGCCAAAAAAATCCGTGTCTCCAATTGCTTTTGAACCCTCCAATCCCTTCCCTTTACATTATTGCAAGTTGCATGCTCTACTTTCCGCTGCTCATATACTCTTTGCATGCTTGCTTGCTATGTTTTGTGAATGTTAAACTTGTACCTAAACTCCACTCAAACTTTAAAGAAACTTAAAAACTGCAACTTTGGTACTTAGTGTCTAATCACCCCCCCTCTAGACACCTCTTCTCAAGGTCCTACAAGTGGTATCAGAGCATTGGTCTCCATTGCTTTGGTTTAATCACCATTGGAGGAAGATGGTGAGTCTACTTTGGGGAGTCTTAGACATAGAGTGCCTATTCTTGATGGAGAGTATTTTCATGAGTGGAAAAATTAGATGCTTGTAATTTTCAATCAATATCATTTGAACAAGTACATTGCTAGTCCTTGTGCACCTTGTGTTGATCCTATGAATCCTACCCTTGATGAGTCTATTAACATGATTAGGAATGTTAGAACTGTTAATCTTATCACTAGAGGCTTGCCTAGAAACTTGATTATTAAACTGCCTACTCTTGAGTGTGCCTACACTATATTGAAACTTCTTGAGGAATGATTTCCTGATTATTCTTTGAAAAATCTTGATGAAATTCTCCATAAGTCTATTGGTTTGAGTAAAATGAATACTAGTGATCCTATGTTTGGTGATCGTCTATTTGAGCTTACAAACCTTATGCGTGCCAAAGGAAATGTTGGTATTATTAGTGATATTATTTCCGAAGCTATAAAAATTCATAGAAAAGATCATTGTCAAAATCACTCTAACGAATCACTCTCTCTAGGATCTGATCCACCACATGACGACGTTGAACATGGATACTATGATGAGGATGATGATAGTGACTTTGATCTTGATGATGCAATGAGACATTTTGGTCTTATGCCAAATCTTCGGGGATATATGTCAGGAGGAAAGGAATTGGTCCTTGACAGTGGATGTACCGATCACAGGACCGGAGATAAAGACATGTTTCGTGAGCTTGCTGAAAATGATATTCCTTGAAAGTATGTCACTTTTGGTGACAACTCAAAGGGTAAGGTGGTTGGCCTTAGTAAGGTGGCCATCTCACATGATAGCTCCATACAAAATGTCATGCTCGTTGAATCTCTTGGATACAACTTACTTTCAATATCTAGACTTGCTGATTTCGGTTTCAATGTCCTATTTACTGAAGTAGATTGCCAAGTGTTTCATCGAGACAATCATAAAATGGTCTTTACCGGCATATGTAGAGGTGATCTATACATTGTTGATTTCACTAAAAAGGCTCAACCTAAAACTTGCTTCATTGCTAAATCCTCAAAAGGCTGGTTATGGCATAGACGATTAGGTCATGTTGGTATGCGAAACCTTGACAAGCTTATTAAAGGGAATCATATCCTTGGAGTTAATGATGTCATCTTTGATAAGGATAGACTTTGCAGTGCTTGTCAGGCAGGTAAACAAGTTGGAGGAAGGCATCCCGTGAAGAACATCATGACCACGAAGAGGCCACTCGAGCTACTTCACATGGATCTCTTTGGTCCCAACTCTTACAAGAGTCTCGGTGGAAATTCTTTTGGTCTAGTTATAGTTGATGATTTTTCCAGATTTACGTGGGTGTTCTTTCTCGATGATAAATCGCATGTTCAGAAGATCTTCAAAAACTTCGCTAGGAAGGCCCAAAACCAATTTGAAGTGAAGATCAAGAAGGTTCGCAGCGACAACGGAACGGAGTTCAAGAACGCAAATGTGGACACCTTTCTTGACGAAGAAGGGATTTCACACGAGTTCTAGGCTACGTACACACCTCAACAAAATGGAGTTGTTGAGAGGAAGAACCGGGCGCTCATCAAAATGGCGAGAAGGATGCTTGATGAGTACAAGACGCCGAAGCACTTTTGGGCAGAAGCAGTTGAGACAGCTTGTCATGCAACAAATCGCTTGTATCTTCACAAGCTACTCGGCAAGACTGCATACGAGCTACTCACCGGTCACAAACCCCAAGTTGGATACTTTCGAGTATTCGACTCAAAGTGCTACATTCTTGATAAGCATCGTCGTTCCAAATTTGCTCCTAAGTCTCATGAAGGTTTCCTACTAGGTTATGGCTCAAACTCTCACACTTACCGTGTCTACAACAATTTCACCCAAAAGGTTGAAGAGACGGTAGATGTGAAGTTTGATGAATCTAACGGCTCGCAAGTAGAGCAATTGCCAATTGATGTAGGAGACAAAGATCCTTCAGAAGCAATCCAAGACTTGTCTATTGGCAAGGTCCGTCCAATGAAGGTGAAGGAGAGTACCTCGTCCATCCAAGTGGAAGATTCTACTTCACGACAAGGTGAACGAAGAGTTGATACGGAAGCATCCACAAGTGGGACACACCAAGATGAAGGAAACGAGGAAGTTCATCAAGATGAACGTCAACAACCTCCTTCTCCACCACGACAAGAGAACGATAACGCCAACACTAAAGAAGGCCAAGATAAGAACAAGATGAAGAAGATGTTCAACGAAGATCCAAGCAAAAGCTTTCACGAGTTCGAGCAAGAATTGCTAAAGACCATCCCGTCGAGCAAATCTACAATGATATTCAAACCGGGAGAATCACTCGCTCTAAAACTCGTTTAGCTAACTTTTGTGAAAAGTATTCTTTCATATCTAGCATTGAACCTATGAATGTCGAAGAAGCATTCAAAGATCCGGATTGGATAAATGCTATGCATGAAGAGCTACACAACTTTGAGAGGAACCAAGTTTGGACATTGGTTGAGAAGCCTGACAACAACCACAACATCATCGGTACCAAATGGGTGTTTCGCAACAAGCAAGATGAAGATGGACAAGTAGTTCACAACAAAGCACGTCTCGTCGCCCAAGGCTACACACAAGTCGAAGGTATGGACTATGGTGAGACTTATGCTCCTGTTGCTAGACTTGAGTCTATTCGCATCTTACTTGCCTATGCTAATCACCATGATATCACCTTGTACCAAATGGACATTAAAAGTGCTTTTCTAAATGGTGAAATAGAGGAGGAAGTTTATGTTAAACAACCTCCCGGCTTTGTCAATCCTAAGAAACCCAATCATGTTTACAAACTTCACAAAGCTCTTTATGGACTTAAACAAGCTCCTAGAGCATGGTATAAATGCTTGACCAAGTTCCTTATTGAAAAAGGCTTTGAAATTGGGAAAAATGATTCTACTCTTTTTACTAAAAGGGTTAATGGTGAACTCTTTGTGTGCCAAATTTATGTTGATGATATTATATTTGGTTCAACTAACCCTCATTTTAGTGAAAAGTTTGGGAAGCTAATGTCGGAGAAGTTTGAGATGTCTATGATGAGTGAACTCAAATTCTTTCTCGGGTTGCAAATCAAGCAAACTAAGGAAGGTACTTTTGTCTCTCAAACGAAGTACACTAAGGACTTATTCAAGAAGTTCAATATGCAAGAGTGCAAAAGTATGTCTACACCCATGCCTACTAGTGGACATCTTGATTTGACCAAAGATGGTGAACCGGTTGATCAGAAGGTTTATCGCTCTATGATTGGTTCATTGTTATATATGTGCTTCACGTCCCGATATTATGCTAAGTGTGTGCATGTGTGCACGATATCAAGCTGCTCCTAAGGAATGTCATCTTAAGGCTATGAAAAGGATAGTGAGATACTTAATACATACACCAAATTTTGGCATTTGGTATCCTAAGAGGGCCTCTTTCGATCTTGTTGGCTATTCCGACTCGGACTATGCCGGAGACAAGGTTGATAGAAAGTCCACTTCGGGTACTTGTCAATTTCTTGGTAGATCTCTTGTGTCTTGGTCCTCCAAGAAACAAAACTCGGTATCCTTATCCACCGCCGAAGCTGAATATATTGCCGCTGGATCATGTTGTGCTCAATTACTTTGGATGACCCAAACTCTTAAAGATTATGGGATATATGTGAGACATGTTCCATTGCTTTGTGATAATGAAAGTTCTATCAAAATTGGTTATAATCCTGTGCAACATTCTCGAACCAAGCATATTGAAGTTCGTCATCATTTCATTCGAGATCATGTTGCTAAGGGTGACATTGATCTTAAGCATGTTCGCACCGAAAAGCAATTAGCGGATATATTCACTAAACCTCTTGATGAGAAAGTGTTTTGCAGGTTAAGAGGAGAATTGAACATCATTGATGCTTCAAACTTGGAGTAGAAACTCCATTGGATACATGCAAGACATGAGCTTATGACTAATCCTTGATATTTCTCTTATGATGAAAAACTTATGTCTTGGATATATTTGTATCTTGCATGTTATCTAACCCATGTAGGTACTTGGTTGAATCAAATTCCATGAGACTGTAATCTACTCATATCTTGAGCTCTACATCACCAAGTCTCTACACAAGGTGGTTGAAGACAAGGAAGCACGAAACCATTCGAACATATCCTTTGACAAATTCTATGTTGAGTTTCATGATTGTCATTTTTGGATATACAAGTGCTCTTCCTTGCAAGAACTAACCCATGTAGGTAGATGGACTCAAATTCCAAGTGGTGCTCCAAATTCTTGATGAGGTACATCAACCTTGAGCAACCCACGCAAGTTCCACTACATGGACAACACCACCAACCAAGGTATGTTATTCCATCTTAGAGAAGCTTTACTCCGAGTCATGAGCTAAAGCAACTCGACAAGATGTGAATACATCAAGATGCTTAAACGAACAAAATGGTAACCCCATTTTGAGCTTAAACGATGAGTATGACCTATGATCAAGTGATCTCACTTGACTCCTAAGTCAATATACTCTAACATAGGTGACTTTGTCGTCGACCATCTCTAGATGAAGTTCTCCTGTGTTCTCTTCTGAGTTTTGCATTTGTCTCATGCATTTGTGTTTCCCCTTTCAAAAAAAAATCTTCATCTAGATTTCTTTCTGTTTTCTCTGCATTTTCTGCATCTAATTCCTTGCATATCATTCAGTAAATTCCTTGCAAATCTTTGTGAGATCTTACTAGTCTAGTGAGCTGAGGTGACAAGTGTTTTCTCTGCGATGAACTTGGTTACACCGATTTGTTATTTTTGGTCCAACCAAATCTTTTCGGTACGACCGAAGCATACCACTCGGTGCCACCGATTTCATAACAGGAAAAACAGTTTGCCACTTATTCTGTGTTTCTTCTGATCCAGCTCCACTCAATGAATCTTGTCCTCTACAAGCATCACATTTTTATCATTGCTTTATGTTGTGACTCAAGGATCAAACCCATTCACGACAAATTCCAGAGGGAGAGAGAGAGATTACATCTTTATCAAGCCCTTCTTGGAAATTGATGTCAAAGGGGGAGAGAGAGATCACATCAAAGCTTATCACTTAGAGAGATCACATCAGAGAAGGAGAGAGATAGATCCTTCAGGGGGAGAGAGGGAGATCTCCAGGGGGAGAGAATACTAGTAGAATGTATTTCTCAAGGATCCCAGATGCTTGGTGTTCAAGAGGAGAGATACCACATGTCTTCTTGAGGGGAAATGCATGTTCATATGTGCTTATTTGCATTAGCTTGCATTAGCTCTGTTCTTTATATCTTTCAGCTCTGATTTTTTGTTCCCTATCTTCTCCCACTATCCTATGATAGATTCAGGGGGAGCAAGACATCTAAGGGAAAGAGATCATTTAATTTCATTGCATATCTTTACTCTTAGGGACATGTCTAATCCAATGTAGTACTTAGTACTCACTCTCTACACGTCATCCCAGTCTTGGTAGTCTTGTGGTTTCTTCTGTTTGCTCTGGCTAGTAGATGCATCTGTGTTATCTAACCTTGTTTTCACAGGTTCATTCCATCCTAAGACAACTCAAGACCACAAGGTAAGTATATGCATCACAATCATGTGTATGAGGAATTCTTGCTGATGTACATACTGTTTGCAAGAAGGAGTTATGGGCATGAAGGTATTCTCTTTAATACTTTTTGCTCTGATGCATATGGCCAAGATACATGTAACACATTGCCTGCTCTATCATGGTTATGCTCTCACATGCTTCTATATTTCATATTCACATGATTGCATACATGTAGGGGGAGCCTATGCTTGTTACATGTCTTTCCAAAGCTTTACTTGCTATTCCTTATATCTTTATCTAAAGCTTTGATGCATGTTGCCATCAATTACCAAAAAGGGGGAGATTGAAAGCACAAGTGCTCCGTAGGTGGTTTTGGTAATTAATGACAACATATCTCTTGTTGGACTAACACTTTTATCTAGTATGTTTCAGATAAGTTCAACAATGGAGTGGCATGGAATAAAGGATGTGGGAACTCCTTCAAGATGCTAAGGAAAAAGGATTGGCTCAAGCTTCAAGCTCAAGACTCTTCATTTTACATTTTAGTGATCCAAGATCACATTGAGTCTATAGGAAAAGCCAATACTATCAAGGAGGGATGAGGTGTTGCTTAATGAGCCTCTTGCTTCAAGTGCTTAGTGATATGCTCCAAATACCCTCAACCACTTTCTCACATCCACATATGTCCTAAACCTAAAGTCAAACTCGGCCCCACTGATTCTTTCTATCCGGCGCCACCGAGTTTGGATGTCTTAGCCACTGCCACAAACCCTAGGCAAATCGGTCTCACCGATAGGGATCTCGGTCTCACCGAGATGGGATTGTAATCTCTCTATGTATGTCCATTATCAAAATCGGTCTCACCGAGTTTGAGCAATCGGTACTACTGAGATTACAATGCAAACTCTCTGATTAACTTATTATCAAAATCGGTCCCACCGAGTTTGATAATCGGTCCAACCGAGTTTGCCTGACCAACTCTCTGGAAAGCTAATTACAAAAATCGGTCCTACCAAGTTTGTGTAATTGGTCTTACCGAGATTACGTTATGCCCTAACCCTAACCGAATCGGTCCCACCAAGTTGCATCCCGGTCACACCGAAAACCCTAACAGTCACATTATTTGCTAAATCGGTCTGACCGAGTTTAACGATTCGGTCCCACCGAGTTTGATAAATTGTGTGTAACGGTTAGATTTTGTGTGGAGGCTATATATACCCCTCCACCTCCTCTTCATTCGTGGAGAGAGCCATCAGACTGAACCTACACTTCCAATATCCTATTTCTGAGAGAGAACTACCTACTCATGTGTTGAGGCCAAGATATTCCATTCCTACCATATGAATCTTGATCTCTAGCCTTCCCCAAGTTGCTTTCCACTCAAATCCTCTTTCCACCAGATCCAAATCCTATGAGAGAGAGTTGAGTGTTGGGGAGACTATCATTTGAAGCACAAGAGCAAGGAGTTCATCATCAACGCACCATTTGTTACTTCTTGGAGAGTGGTGTCTCCTAGATTGGCTAGGTGTCACTTGGGAGCCTCCGACAAGATTGTGGAGTTGAACAAAGAAGTTTGTAAGGGCAAGGAGATCGCCTACTTCGTGAAGATCTACCGCTAGTGAGGCAAGTCCTTCGTGGGCGACGGCCATGGTGGGATAGACAAGGTTGCTTCTTCGTGGACCCTTCGTGGGTGGAGCCCTCCGTGGACTCGCGCAGCTGTTACCCTTCGTGGGTTGAAGTCTCCATCAACGTGGATGTACGATAGAACCACCTATCGGAACCACGCCAAAAACATCCGTGTCTCCAATTGCGTTTGAATCATCCAATCCCTTCCCTTTACATTATTGCAAGTTGCATGCTTTACTTTTTGTTGCTCGTATACTCTTTGCATGCATGCTTGCTATGTGTTGTGAATGTTAAACTTGTGCCTAAACTCCACTCAAACTTTAAAGAAACTTAAAAAGTGCAACTTTGGTACTTAGTGTCTAATC
>NC_041387.1:374369706-374383739 GCF_002162155.2 Triticum dicoccoides
CTCTAGACACCTCTTCTCAAGGTCCTACACTTGGCGCCCCCGAGGTTGGCTGCCTGAGTGCTTCTTCATCCGTGCCGCGCGCTGGTCCTCACGTTGAGCGCCTGGGTCGGTTCCGCATGGACTTTGATGCCCTCCACAAGAGGAAGGAGTCTTTGAGTGGCGGTTGGCGCTCCTTCCGACCGTTGAAGCATAGGAAGTACTTTGCCATAGATGAGTAAGTACCTCATTCTTGTAATTCCTCCATCGCTGCTCCCTTTCCTGACTGTGGCCCTTCAGGATCCCACCTGCCAAACCGATGGAGTCTGCCAAGAAGCAACTTCCTACGGCCTAGCCTCCATTCCTGGCCTTGAGCATCCCGAGCTTGTGTGCTGCCCCTGACGCGAGTTCAGGCGGAGAAGTAAGCCGGCCCGCAGGGTGCCTTGAGCCTGTGCCCTTGCCGCCTTTCCCTCGCGACCTCGCCCAGGGCGTGACCAGCCTGCCCAGGGCTCCTCCTCTGATCGTGGACGGTGAATGGTTGAAGTCAGTCCTCGGCTCTTCTTCTAGGGATGGATCTGCGCTGGCTGGGGTCCCTTGCAGAGCCCGTCCATCGATCGTGGGGGCGCCAACCCCCAGCCCCCTGCCTAAAGGTGGCGAACCACTTCAGGGCCCACCACCAACACCAGTGGCGGAGGACGACATCGACGACATGCTCAGGCGAGCGCGGGAGCACAGCGTCATTCGCCAAGAGTTCCTCTAGAAGGCGATGGACACGATGGGCCAGCTTGGTGGAGAGCTCGCGGATGTGGATGCGTGTCTCGAAACTGAAGGCTTGCGGCTGATTGAGGAGCGATGCAAGCTGAAGGTGGCAGTCAACCTCGCACGTCATCAGTGCGAGATTGACAACGCGAATGCCGAAGCGTCCCTTGCGGCCTCGCAAAAGGCCTGTTCCCGAGCCATAGAGGAGGCTCGAGAAGTAGACCGCCGGCGCGAGATCGCGGAGGAGCGCACGTGGGAGCTTCAAGCCTGGAGCGCTTCCCTAGAGCAGCAGGTGGAGCTACGTCAGGCCGCCCTTGCATCACTGAAGGGGACGCCCGTCGAGGAGGAGGAGCTCGGGAGGCGTGTGGAGGCGCTAACGCTGGAGGCTGCTGAGCGCAATCTTGACCTTGAGCGGTTGGAGACGAGGGAGCACCAGGTTACCCAGGCAGAGGATGAGGTTGGCGCGCGTGAGGCTCAAATCCAGGAGGAAGTCGACTGCCATGTGGCGGAAGCTCGCGTAGATCTTGAGCGTAGGTTTAACCAGAGGCTGGAGCTAATTGGAGCCGAGGCTATGGGCAGGACTGCCGCCCTTAGGTCCCAGATGACTGAAACGGGGCAACACGCGGAGGCCGCCCTGGTCTCGGCGCAGACTGAGTTGGCCTCCACCCGTGCCGAGCTGATTCTTCTTCAACAGTGGGTCGATGACGCCGAGTCCATTGCGCAGCAGAACAAAGAAGAAATTCTTCAATGGCAACACGGCCCTAGGCAATATCTGCGACGCGGACGCCCCGCATCCTCACGTGAACAACTATGTCGGCCATCTCCAATTCTTCACTGATGTGGTGACGCATCTGGAGAATCGCTCCGAGAGAGCTGGCCAGCTTGTCGAGGAGAGGAGCTGCAACCTTCTTGGGCGTGCATTCTCTCACGTCTTCAGCCATCTCCAGGACAGAGATCCCCACTTCGACTTCGACGCCGGCATTGACCCGGTGCCCGAGGCCATCCGAGGCGACCTGTTGTGGTGGCTAGAGGACAACGTGGATGCACTTGTTAGGGCCTTTGCTTCTGATAATGACAGGGTGATATTTGCCGCGGATGAAGGTGATGTGGTGAATGGCAGTGAAGATGACGCCAATGATGGCGATGGCGGTGCCAGTGACAGCGACAACGGCGCCAGTAGTGTCTCTGGAGGCAACCAAGAGGACGCGGTGAGCGATATGTCCGATTGATCCTGTGTCCTTCTCCTGTTTATCCTGTACACAAAAGCTCAGGCGCGGCCCTGAAGGTTGTAAGAGCATCTTGGGAGGGGAAGCCCCTCATGTAAAAAGATTGTTGTCCACATGCTTTTAGGAGCAACGCTGAATGTGCGCCTGCATGATGTCACGGGCCCGTGATGAGTTAGTTGTTGTAGTTTACCTTTAGCATGGACAAGCCTTGAGTAGGCTTGCGAGGCCATGATCCTCCGAGGGTCCTCTGTGGGACGTGCTGACCATGTGGTGAGAGCCTCGCGATAGCGAGTGCTGGCCGTGGGATGGCATGTGCGCATTCGCTTGGCCCAGCCCCGCCCGCGAGAGGCTCACGAGGGGGAGGTAGTTGGTGCATATTACAAACTGGGGCAGAAACTAGAGCACGAGAAATCACACAAACAAAACAAGACTCCCCTCCCCCCCCTCCCGCTCACACGCAAATGCAAATTCAATTTCAACTTAAATCCGAAGCAAGGAAGCTCGATCATAGAAAAGGAGGCAAAAAGCAAAAGGCCGCGTCCGTCACCTAGTCTAGTCTTCGACGTCTTCTCACCAGCGCGGAGCTAAGTGCTGCCACTGGGCATGGGAGGGAGCCCCCGAGGCCCGAGGGTGGCTCTCTAGAGACTCCGGGGTGTGTACAGCCCCAACTCATTATTACGTGAGAGTGTCACGGGCGGCGAGCTTCACAGGCATTGGGCCTTGTTCATAGGTACCGGCCTTGCTTCATATCACCAGACAAGGGCCCCGCCTTGCGCCACCCTCGACCGCCATTGACAGCGACCGGAAACCAATGGGGTAAAGGAGACGCCAGCGGTTCCCCCGATGACCACGGGTCCTCTGCCGGGGGCAGGCTTTTCAGCACCTCCCCGAAAGAGGGCTTACTTCTGGGAAACACCTTGCTCCGTGCGTCGCGGGGAGGGGCCTGGCTCCCGGCCCCTCTCCTGCTACCCCCAGTGCGCTCCTCCTGGCGGAAGGGAGGCTGCTGAGCTGGGGCAGCCTTCCGCTGTAGTGACCTGGACTTCCTGCGACCCATGGTTAGCATAATCTTGCTCCTGAGGAATTAGCGGTAACCGATAACTACTGCCGCCAGCATGGTTGGTGAGGCTTCCTTGAGGCTCCTGAAAAGGCTCGGCTTCTGGCGTCACTTCCTCCCAGCCTGGCCCGAGAAACGAGCCATGGTCGTCTTACCATGCGTATTCCCGATCCACCATGTGGGGCATGTAAGCCTCCGAGGTCGCCGCCCCAAAGACTTCGCCGTAGTGCCCCACGCTCCATGCGGCTTGGTCCAACGCGCCATCTTGGGGGTGATAGGGCGGCGGCCCGCCTAGGCCGTAGGCGGCAATGCGCGTGCCCTCGACGCCCGGCCCACATCTAGGGTGTAGCTTGACGCCCGGCGCTGATGGTTGAGCTAGTGTTGATGAAGCCTTGGGGCTCGCCTGAGGGCGCACGGGCGCGGATGGGCGCGCCGTATGATCCGCCCGGGGCCTGGGGTGGAAGCTAGACGCAGAAGGGAGGCGCCCCCGAAGCTGTGGCATCCAGGAGCTCGGCAACGCGCTCCAGCAGCACGTCACGACCACTCTCCCGCAACCTGCACCGCAGCAGCTCCCAAGCCACCGTGAGCGCGGCCCACATGTTCTCTTGTTCCTGTCAGGTGTGCGGCGCCGTGGCTGTGGCGTGGTTTGAGGCCCTCGCGGCCGATCACACCTGTCGTGGAGTGAGGGCAGGCAGTGCTTGACCGCGTCGCCCGCGTCCTGCAGAGTTTTGCGGAGCGCGGGCTGCCTGAAGTCCGGGGTAGAGGTCTCCTTGGGCAGGCGGCGCGGCATGGGCTGGCCATGCTGCCCAGCGGTTGGTGTTATCCGTCGGGTCTCCAGACATGGATACGACGAAGCAATGGAACACAGATCGAGGGAAAGAAGATTTCGGTGCACCCCTACCTGGCGCGCCAAATGTCGGATATCGGGTTCCGGCAAAACCCTTGAGGTTCGAACTCTGGGGTGCACACGAAGATCTTCTCCCTACCGATACACGCCCCAAAACCTCGCCGCGATTCTAAGCTAGCACAATGAACAACACAAGAGACACGAGGTTTATACTAGTTCAGGCCACCGTTGTGGTGTAATACCCTAATCCAGTGTGTGGTGTGCTGGATTGCCTCTAGGGCTGATGAGGAACAGTATAGAGGAAGAACAGCCTCACGAGGGGTGTTCTTGTGGTGGCGGGTGCTCTACTTCGGAAGGATTCGATCCGGCTCTAGATGAGACGCCTTCTACTGTGGTGGCTAACCCTATATATAGAGGCCCTGGTCCTCTTCCCAAATATTGAGCGGGAAGGGGGCAAACAACGTCCATTTCGAAAGGGGGCAGCTAGTACAAGCTATCCTGACTAAAGGTGGTCTTCGACTGCCAAAGGCACTGTCGATGACGCCGTCTTGGGCTCCATGGTGACCTCCATCTTGCCGCTCTGCTGGTCTTGGTCTCGTTGCACCGATATCGAAACCTTTGCTTGATGCCTCGGTACTCCGCGCCTGCGCTTGCCCCCTTTGCCCGAAATAGCAAACGAGGACACTACGCAGGCTGGTGCCCTCCTGGCTCCCTCCTGGCCTTGATCGTCATGTCTTGCATCATGAGCACCTCGCAAGGTACCCCTTGCATTGATCTCTCTGCCTTCTCGCAAGCCTGCCTGGTGAAGCTGCCCCTGAGGAGGCCTTGTGTCATCTGCCTCGCGAGGCTTGGCCCCTCGCGAGGGTCTTGAACTTGGGTTGATGAAGACGGGCCATACTGGGCCGCTGGTGAGCCACGCTATAGGCCGCAGGCAGGCAAGTCTGGGGACCCCCATTCCCAGAACACCGACAAAGTTTATCGTTTCGGTGCCATCCAGATTAACAACGCCGAAGGCAACAATCCAAAGGTGGTAAACAGGCAAAGAATCAAACATTATATCTCAGGTACTCCCATAAATGTTGAGAGCAATATTATTAGTACAATAACACCGGAGGAGTACATAAGGGAGACCTACCAGAACGTTTCAAACTCCAAAAAGGAATAGGTATTTGGTACAGTAAGTAAACCAACTCCAAAACTTGTCCAATGGTAATTTTTCTCTATTTTGTAATATTTAAAAATTACAAAAATTAAAATTAGTCCAAAAAGTGCACGAGGAGGTGACAGGCCTTGGAGGCGCGCCCTACCCCCCTGGGCGCGTCTCCCTGGCTGGTGGCCACCTCATGTGCCCTCTGGACTCCGTTTTCTTGTGGAACGCTCCTTTTTGATGGTAAATATAATCTCCCAAAGGTTTTGACCACCGTACCATGAAAAATCCCCTAGTCTTGTGTTTAGCTAATTCTACAGCAGATTCGGAGCAAGATGTCTTCTCAAGATTTGGTTGGGGAGAGTTGTGTCTCTCACCCGGCACAGGACCCAAGGGCCTACAGCCAAGCTGAACCCTTTGGATGATCAACGGAGGAAGAGATGGAGGCCGACCTTAAAAGAGTAGACGCCATGGAGGAGACCAAGAAGCTACTTCTCACCTTCAACCAGGAATTCTGCTTGAGGAGTATCAGAGCTCAGCAATACCGGATTTGGTCATACCTCCAAATGCTCAATTTCTCTCTTATGATAACATGAAAAAGAATGGATCCTTTTCCTCCGCTGCTAGGAAGCATCCATGGGTGATCAGAGCTCTAGCCGTCACGGGAAAACTCCGTAAGGAAATAATGGATCTCAAACAACAAGTCAATAAGCTCGAGGAAGAAAATCACATTCTGAAGGATATTCTTGCCAAGAATATTGGATCACCACCTCTGAAGAAAGAGATCTAAATATATGGGTATGGGCACTCCCCTTGGCAACTGCCAAGCTTGGGGGAGGTGCCTCAGTATCGTATCACCATCACATCTTTACCTTTATCGTTTTTCTTAGTTCGATCCTTTTGTTACATCTTTATCTAGTAGAATAAAAGTTTTTAGTATGATCTAGCTTTGAGTTTTGCTTTATGTTCCCTCTATGTAATCGAATCCGAGAGATATATAGTAAAGAGTAGTTTTGATTTGAGGGCTTTGCTTTCTTGTTTTTATCATGAGAAAAAAGAAATAAAGAATAAAAGAAATAAAAGATTGTATAATGATCTTATGGGAAGTGATGACTTCACATATAATAAGTATGCCACATGAAACTTATTGTTAGTTGACAAATATAGTTTTGGTCATTGCTGCAATTAATAGGAAGTGATAAAGAAAGAGAGGTCTCACATATAAATATACTATCTTGGACATCTTTTGTGATTGTGAACACTCATTAAAATATTATATCCTAAAAGGTTGATGTTGGACAAGGAAGAGAACGTAATGGGTTATGTTTCTTTATATGCGAATAGAAGTTATATTATTATGCATCCTCTAGCATGTTGAGCTTGCTTCTCACCCCTTGCTGGCCAAATCTTTTGCACCAAGTAGAGATACCACTTGTGCCTCCAAACATCCGTCAACCTAGTTTTGCCATGAGAGTCCACAGTACCTACCTATGGATTGATTAAGATCCTTCAAGTAAGTTGTCATCGGTGCAAGCAATAAAAATTGCTCTCTAAATATGTACGATCTATTAGTGTGAAGAAAATAAGCTTTATACGAACTTGTGATATGGAAGAAATAAAAGCGACGGACTGCATAACAAAGCTCTTTATCACAAGCGGTAATATAAAGTGATGTTCTTTTGCATTAAGATTTTGTGCATCCAATCTTAAAAGCGCATGACAACATGTGCTTCCCTCTGTGAAGGGTCTATATTTTATTTGCTCTCTACCTTAATACAAGAGTCATGGTGATCACCACCTATTCTTTTCATACTTTTTGTTTTTGGCTAGTGATAACCCACAAGTATAGAGGATCGGTTGTAGCCTTCTTCGTTAAATAAGAGTGTTGAACCCAACGAGGAGCTAATGGCAGAACAAATATTCCCTCAAGTTCTATCGACCACCAATACACCTCTACGCACACTTGACATTTGCTTTACCTCAAACAAGTATGAAACTATTTTGCGAGAATAAAACTACGAGTACTTTGCAAGAATAAAACTACGAATAAATTGCGAGGTAGTGAAAGTGGATAGCTTTTGTCAACAAGAAAGTCATTTGTCCCTAGGCAATCGATAACAAGTACCCGTAATCATTCTTGCAATTTCATATGTGGGAGAGGCATGAGCTACCATACTTTATCTACTTGGATCGTATTCACTTATGATTGGAACTCTAGCAAGCATCCGCAACTACTAAAGATCATGAAGGTCGTGAAACACAACCATAGTATTAAGTATCAAGTCCTCTTTACTCCCATACTCCATAACCCACTTATCCGCGTTCAGGCTGCTGTCACCCCCGCAACACTAACTATAAGCAAACCATGAACATATTGCAACACCCTACAGCGGGAACCCTCACATTTGCGCGAGACGGAGGGTATCGTAGGATAGCACAATAAATAAAATATACAATCATACCAACCAAGATCACGATTAACCCATAGGACAAAACGGATCTACTCAAACATCATAGGATAACCAAATATCATTGGGAAATAATATATCGAGTTGATCACCATGTTTAAGTAGAGATTACAGCGGGGAGAAGGGGTGTTAGACCGCTGCATAGAGGGCGAGAGAGTTGGTGTTGACGGTAGCAAGATTATTGATGAAGATCGCCGTCATGATCCTAGCCCCGGCGGCGTTCCAGCGCCACCGGGAGAGAGGGGGAGAGAGCCCCCCTCCTTATTCTTTTCCCTTGGCCTCCCCCTGGATGGAAGGAGGGTTCCCCTCTGGTCCATGGCCTCCATGGCGGCGGAGGGGCAAGAGCCCCTCCGAGATTAGATCTCCCTCGATGTTCTCTTCTGTTTTGCGCTCCCCAGATCTAGTCGAAAATTGTTTCTTATATTTCCGGAGATCCATAACTCCGATTGTGCTGATCTTTTTACACGTTTTTTCGGATATAAGCTTCCTTGCACCCGAAGTACAGCTCCAATTGACGTACGATGTGAGCAGCACCCACCACCACGTGCCAGGGGCCTGGGGCGCGCCCAGGTGTCTCGTGGTCCATGTGGGCCTCCGTTTGCGGTGATTCCAACTCCTAAAATTCACAAATATTCCAAAATAATTCTCCGTTGAGTTACATCACGTTTGGCATTCGTTTGATATGGATTTTCTGCAATACAAAAACATGCAATAAACAGGAACTGGCACTGGGCACTAGATAAGTTAGTCCAAATGATCATATAAAAAGTTGCCAAAAGTATGTAAAAGTTGAATAATATTGGCATGAAACAATCAAAAAATGTAGATACGATGGATACGTATCAGCATCCCCAAGCTTAAATCCTGCTCGTCCTCAAGTAGGTAAATGATAAAAAGATAATTTTTTATGTGGAATGCTACCTAGCATAAACTTGATCATATATCTAGTCATGAATATTAAGACATAAGTGATTCAAAGCAATTAAGAACAGTATAACTGCACCTAAACGGAGCCCTCTCAGGCCATCAGCGATTTTGGACGTCGGATTTCGCGTTTGAACTGTATCTGACCGTCAGATTTTTGTTTCAACAACAGCTTACCGCGAGTGGGCTGGCTGTTCTTATGGGCTGCTACTTTGGAGACTTTTTTGAAGCCCTGTCGTTGAATGGGCTTATTGGCCCATTTATCTATCTGACTCATGAAGTTACTACACAACGATTGGTCTGCGTCAATCCAGGCGACGTTTGTCCCAAAAGAAAAATCCATGGCGCGGGTGAGGAGCCGAGGCGACGCTAGATCTAGAGCGGGAGGGGATGAAGCCGACGCGACGCACGCGAGGGAGCCGGCGGTCGAGGGGATCCAGTGAACGAGAGCCACGCGACGCGCACGAGGGAACTGGTGGTCCAGGTGATCCAGTCGACGCGAGTCGCACGAGGGATACAACGCTCAAGGGGATCCACCCTTTTGGTGTGGGATGCGGGTGGATCAACCGCCCGGCCAGGGCGAACCACCTTTGAGGAAGAGGCGAATCCATCGGCCGTCATGGTGTTCTTCAGCACCAACAACGCCTGCCTGCCTGACCACTTGTAGATACGACGACGAGTACCAGGTATTGCCTTGATCTGATTTTGATGGCCTGTAGTCAACTTTTTGGCCCCATAGTAGATTTTTGTCATTACATGGTTGGTGTTCATGTTGTTTCCTTTGATGATCTAGGTCTTCTACATGTGAAGATAGATAACCTGGATGAAAGGAAAAATGGTCGTCCAATAGTAGTAGTCCTTGCAGTTTAAGTTTTGCAAGCAATCATGACAGTTACTTGATAAATAGGTGATACTTTTAGATCTTAAATTTACATATCTCGTCTCTATTGCTATGTTTTAGTTTTCTCTGGATTAGACCAATCCCCAAATCGTCATTCAAATGTTTTCCTTTTTGTTTATCTTGGGTTACTATTAAATTATTTATTTGTGCTCATTGTTAGTTCTAGCATAATATATTCATATGTCAAATTGCAGTTGGGGGTTAGGTCGACATGGTATCTACATCAACAGTTGTTTTCTTTCACAAGGGAGAACATTTCTTTCTTATTTGTGAAAGAACTAAATTTTGTTCCTAAGTTGCAGTTGTGCTTGAGATCTCGCTGAGCGCACAATGCAATGTTTTCTATGGTAGTTGTGGTTTTTTCTAAGCTGTAGTAGATACAAAGCTCTTTTATAGTGTATTTCGATCAAACTTTGTGTCGTGCTTGCTTATTTGTAAAAATAAATTTGGGTAAGATCAAGTGCTCTGGCATGGATACATGGCAGATTTTTTGTTTGTTTCTTCAGAGTGCAATCATGTTTTGGTCTATACGGCTATACTTTTCAAGAGAGCTGGTGCTGAATGCTTTCTCACCAAAAGGGGTTTTGGTGTTTGCAGCTTCTTCTGAATAAACATAAGCTACTTAGTGCACTTTTGATGCATTTGATCTGTCCCATCTAGCAAGTTCCTTTTGGGTGTAAATGCATGTTTTTTGTAGCTTATGTTCTATAATTCAAGTACTAGCACGTCACTGTATCATGTGTCCTGAGCACAGTAACAGCCTCCCTGACCACATCGCTACTTGTTATTGTGGATCCCATTGTAAGAAGCTTTTCATGGTGGCTAAAAGAGGTGGCATGGAGAGGAATAAAAATATGTGGGTGGCATGCTTGATTTTGTCATTGCCGGTGGAAGGGTGACTATGGCGAGGTTCCAGCCTGTCCACCGTGAGGATATCAGCAGTCACTTATGTACCATGCACCTTTCATTGATTCAATTTTGAGATTCAATCTCCCTGTTCTTTTGTGGTTCCTTCTTTAAGCATTTCAATGGCTTGTTGATTATGATTTGTTTTTGGTTCGCAGGAACAAGGCTTGTCACATAACTCTTTGCATGGAAATCTTTAATTGGTGTTCCATGTGCCTGACGAGCGACCAAAGACAAGTGACAAAAAGGACTTCCCTGCTGGCAAAGCCTTCCTGGTTAAGTCTGCCCTTTGTTTGTCTCCTTTAAAGTATTCAGGCTCCCGATGGCAAGTAGGGCATTGGTGGAAAATCTTCCTGATTAAATTTGCACTTTACTTGTTTCCTTTAAACTATTTAGGCTTTGATTTCCTTGGCCATGGAACGCACAATCATGCACTCGATGGTCTTTATTTTCTATCTGTGAGGACTGCATGTACTCACTATAGCAGATGACATCAATCTTTATACCATAGCATTGTAACTAAGCTTCATGTGAAGCTTACCATAAGTGTTCGCTTCTTAATGGTTGGATCATTCAGTTTAGGAATATGATGCATTGGACATAAGAGATTGACTGATGGAGGGTCTGATTACCTTGGGAGATGTGATCTCAATGTTAGTTCACATACCATCCTTTTTATTGAGAGGGAAGATATTCTTCATGTATAGAAATTCACTTTGGCTACTGGGCTGATTAGTACCCTTCCTGCCAAGATTCACCATTGACATTATCTATTTGATTTATGTAATCCACCATGCAAGCACAATTGTTTTTTCCGCTTTCAAAATAACTGAGTAGTGCACATCCAGCATAGGTAAGCCTACTATATTTTTGTTGTTGAATGGAATTCCCACCGGGAAAATGATAATCTATGAGAAGAATGGCAGTCTGTTAGTCAAGAAACAACCTGGTGTGTGACGCCCCCGATTCAATCGTACACTAATCATGCACGCAAATGTGTACGATCAAGATCAGGGACTCATGGGAAGATATCACAACACAACTCTACAAATAAAATAAGTCATACAAGCATCATAATACAAGCCAGGGGCCTCGAGGGCTCGAATACAAGTGCTCGATCATAGACGAGTCAGCGGAAGCAACAATATCTGAGTACGGACAGAAGTTAAACAAGTTTGCCTTAAGAAGGCTAGCACAAACTGGGATACAGATCGAAAGAGGCGCAGGCCTCCTGCCTGGGATCCTCCAAACTACTCCTGGTCGTCGTCAGCGGGCAGCACGTAGTAGTAGGCACCTCCAGTGTAGTAGGGGTCGTCGACGATGGCGTCTGGCTCCAGGGCTCCAGCATCTGGTTGCGACAACCAGGTAGAAGGGAAAGGGGGAAAAGAGGGAGAAAAGCAACCGTGAGTACTCATCCAAAGTACTCGCAAGCAAGGAGCTACACTACATATGCATGGGGATATGTGTAAAGGGCCATATCGGTGGATTGAACTGCAGAATGCCAGAATAAAAGGGGGATAGCTAATCCTGTCGAAGACTACGCTTCTGGCAGCCTCCGTCTTGCAGCATGTAGAAGAGAGTAAATTGAAGTCCTCCAAGTAGCATCTACAAGTAGCATATCCAGGTAGCATCTCCAAGCGCATCTCCAGTAGCATCGCAGTAGCATAATCCTACCCGGCGATCCTCTCCTCGTCGCCCTGCGGAAAAGCGATCACCGGGTTGTCTGTGGAACTTGGAAGGGTGTGTTTTATTAAGTATCCGGTTCTAGTTGTCATAAGGTCAAGGTACAACTCCAAGTCGTCCTGTTACCGAAGATCACGGCTATTCGAATAGATTAACTTCCCTGCAGGGGTGCACCACATAACCCAACACGCTCGATCCCATTTGGCCGGACACACTTTCCTGGGTCATGCCCGGCCTCAGAAGATCAACACGTCGCAGCCCCACCTAGGCACAACGGAGAGGCCAGCACGCCGGTCTAAACCTAAGCGCACAGGGGTCTGGGCCCATCGCCCATAGCACACCTGCACGTTGCGTACGCGGCCGAAAGCAGACCTAGCCTAGTGGCGTTCCAGTCCAATTCGGCGCGCGCCGCTCCGTCGCTGACGTCTGAAGTGCTTCGGCTGATACCACGACGTCGGGATACCCATAACTACTCCCACGTAGATGGTTAGTGCGTATAGGCTTGTAGCCGACTCAGATCAAATACCAAGATCTCGTTAAGCGTGTTAAGTATCCGCGAACGCCGAACAGGGCCAGGCCCACCTGTCTCCTAGGTGGTCTCAACCTGCCCTGTCGCTCTGCCACAAAGTAACAGTCGAGGGCCGTCGGGAACCCAGGCCCACCTCTACCGGGATGGAGCCACCTGTCCTTTCAGCCCCCTCGTCAGAATCACTTGCGGGTACTCAATGAGCTGACCCGACTTTAGTCACCATCTGTATAGTATGTATGTATGTATAGTATATACCCGTGATCACCTCCCAAGTGATCACGGCCCGATAGTATAGCAAGGCAGACTGACAAGAATGTAGGGCCAATGATGATAAACTAGCATCCTATACTAAGCATTTAGGATTGCAGGTAAGGTATCAACAGATGTAGCGACAATGTCAGGCTATGCATCAGAATAGGATTAAAGAAAGCAGTAACATGCTACACTACTCTAATGCAAGCAGTATAGAGAAGAGTAGGCGATATCTGGTGATCAAAGGGGGGGCTTGCCTGGTTGCTCTGGCAAGAGAGAGGGGTCGTCAACTCCGTAGTCGAACTGGTCAGCAGCAGCGTCGGTCTCGTAGTCTACCGGAGAGAAGAGGGGGAAGAAATAATGAATACAGAGCAAACAAAGCACCACAAAATATATCAAGGCAATACGCGGTGTTCGGTGTGCCCTAACGCGGTAGTAGGTGATACCGGTGAAGGGGGGAAAACCCCCGGGAAAGTATTCCCGGTGTTTCGTGTTTTCGGGCAGAGGAGCCGGAGGAGGAAAGTTGCGGGTTCGATAGGTTAGGGGGTGTGGCGGACGAACGGACTGCGTATCCGGAACCGTCTCGTCGTTCTGAGCAACTTTCATGTACAAAGTTTTTTTCATCCGAGCTACGGTTTATTTTATATTAATTTTAAAAGATTAAAATCATTTTTAGCATTTATTTAATTATTTTAATCCAACATTATCCAGAACAGTGCACGCTGACGTCAGATTGACGTCAGCAGTCAACAGAAGCATTGACTGGTCAACTGACGTGTGGGTCCCGTTTGTCATTGACTGATTAGGCTAATTAGCAGTTAATTAAGTTAACTACTGTTTAATTAAACTAATTAGCTAATTATGATTAGTTAACTTAATTAATCCCTTAATTAGTTAATTAATTTAATTTATTATTATTTATTTAATTATTTAATTATTATTGTTTTTTTTAATAAAAACGTTCGAGGGTGGGGCCCCTTGTCATAGGCCCCTAGGCCTAACGGGTGCATGGGCGCACGGGCGCCCGATCCGGATGGAGCCCCAGTGGGCGCGGGCGCTGGAAGTGGCCGCCGGCTCGGCAGTGGCCCGTGGGGCTGGAGGCGGGGCAGCACGGTGGAGCGGTGGTGGCGAGGCCGGGCCGCGGCGACTACGGTAATCCAGGGGGCGCGGGCACCGGACACAGCCGCGGGGGCGACGGCCACGGTGCGAGCGGGCAGGGGTGGTCGCGGTGAGCGCACAGAGAGCGCGGGGTTGCGGGCGTGATGAGCGGGATGGCGAGGCGTACACGGGGCGCATGCGCGCGGTGGCCGCGGCGACGAGCGCCGGGCGCGCGCGGTGGTGCGTCGAGCAGGGGAGGCCGG
>NC_041387.1:374384710-374392021 GCF_002162155.2 Triticum dicoccoides
GGCATTTAATTAATTGTCATAGCTGCTATTTTAATTAGTTTAGAGCCTTTAAACATTTTATAAAATTTGTGGTTTCTCCACTAGTATTACCCATGATTTATTTGACTCATTTTGGACATTTTAGTTTTAATGTTTGAAAACTTTTGTTGTTCGCCTAAATCTCAAATTTGAATTTGAATCATTTTCGAACTAACGCGAGATTAGCGACAGTAACGTAGGTGACGTGGTGTCATTAGCAGAGGTTACTGTAGCTTGATTATCCGGGCGTCACAATTCTCCTCCACTACAAGAAATCTCGTCCCGAGATTTAGGAGCACGAGTAAGGGGGGGAGGGATCTAGTTACGAAATGCTAATGGATCTTCTCAGTCTTGGTTGCTCTTCTCGAAGAGGTCGACCCATTATATTGATGTCTTCCTTTCTCTGCTTCAGGTCATCATGATGAAGTCATCATCCTTTCTTCGGAAATTTCATCGTACTAACGAAAGATTAAGGGGGTATACCGAAAATGGATCTCTGCAGGGTAGATTATTTGGCAGACAACAACGAGGAAGGTGGCGGAAAGTAAATCTCGAATTGAAATTTAAGACAATATCGAGAGCAAAGCAAGAAGGTGCAAAATAGAAGTTTCAAGCGCATAGGCAATCGTTCGTTGCCTGAAGCGAAGTGTGAAAGCTGTTCAGAGCAATGGGAATAAGTATTGCGTCTGATACCAGATTGATGATCTCATCGGAAGGTGGCTCGTGAATTACACACGAGGCCACGCGTGAGGAATAACTTTGGGAACAGGGGGTGTACAGGAGAGTCAGGTTTCGATCCTATGGAATTGTGGGTTATGGGCCCACCATGTGGGTTAAAAATAGGAGCGGTGACATCTCGCACGGTCACAATAGCAAGGCATGTCAGAGGGTAGCCTATCAGTTATGTCGGCACAATGTCGGTACCAGGGGCGAGGGACGAAGAGAACCATTTTCCTGCTCGTTGAACAAGGCGGACCAATAGGCAGAGTTCTCGTCCATCGGTGGTGACCGGAATGCTATCGACAATTTCAACAGGGTCTTACTGACAGAGTTGTACACCGAGGTGTTTACATAAGCAGGAGAATAATACTGCTTAGATTATATAGACCTCAAGAAAGGTTAAACCAACCAATGGAAAGGAAATTAAGATTATCAGATTAAACAGAACAATGAAAAGGAAAATGTGTTTAAACACATATATCAGGGGGTATATCCTTCCCAAGGATAAGCAGAGCAAGATATCCATGACAGGATATAGAGTAGAAAACCATTTAGGTAAGGGGGGAGGAATCTCATGATATTACTCATACAACGGTGTTAGGATAATTGATAATTAAAATATAGCATCGTGCTTCAAACGTGCCTGTTGAAAATCGGAGTACCATTGACATGCTTCGAGATAGCAGTGACATGGTCTTCAGGTGAAGATCAGACTTTGGAAACACGAAGGATCCATCAAGAATAACTTGTAGAATAAGTCTTACAATTTCCTCATGGATGAATGGATGACCTTGCTGAAAAGGAATCTATAATGATAGGTCCTCCAGCCGGGGGGGGGTGCTAGGCATGACATCATGTTACCGGGTCATCAAAGGATCAACATCATAACTCTTGGAAAGTTGTCCCAACCATCATATCTGACCGAGATTCAGATCCGATTGGTGTCAGGATACCTGAGACTCAGGATGTCCGAGAAGAAAAGGAGCAACACAAATCATTGAAATGGCATTGCAAGCTTCTCGGGAAATGAACTATGGGAGCGGGTTTCTGAAGCAATAGTTCACCATTAAACCAAGGAGAGGACAAGGAGGTGTCTGGTGAACTCAACGGCAATTCACCGAGATTCCCAAAAGATGGATTTCTACCATTAAGTGAACAAGGAGATAACATTTGTCAGATCAAATGATATAAGGAAGTATGCTCGAGGAAAACATACACAATTAAACATTGGTTGAAGGGTGCGCCCGAAGTACGGGTTGGGTTGCACGACCAATGTTAGAATGGTGATTCAATTAGCGAAGGACTTAGAATGAACTATCGCCCATTCACTTCAAAGCAATAGGGTTGCTAGAAGTTTTGAATTCACACGTCATAGCTCCATTGTCGGTATTCCGGTTGAAAACAATACGGGGACCAAGGAATGAACGAAGATGGCAAGAAGTATTAAGATATCAAGAATTATTAAGAGGTGGTGAAATTCTCACCACATTCTTGACAAAAAGTGATGGTAATACTTCCGAGGTAAGGAAGATCAACTGCTGGGTAGCAGTGATCTCAAGGTTTACACAAAGCGCGAACAAGTTGTGTTGAACGGAAGGCAATAAAGTGGTCGATGAGAACAGGAATCATCGAGGGGCAAGGATGGTATTACCCATCATGAATTCAATTGAATTCCTGGAAGAGCTCATAAGGTTGATGGTGATCACGACACAATTGTCGAGAGATTTCATGCAGATGTAGTCAATCAGCGACGACATCAAATCAAAGGAATGATGAAGCAAGAGGTTATTGGAACCACAGTTACGACACAAACTCGAACTCAAGCTTGTTGTTTAAGGTGAAAGGGTATGACGAGGGAAAATCGACGTAAGGTTAGTTCATCGTCGAAAATTGGTGCTCCGAGAATAAGGACCAGGTAGCACCGTTAGAATCGTCACGACAATGATATAGCCAAACAGGCTAGGAATGGGGTGATCGGGTACAAACTCGTACTTATAGAAGCTTACTGAAGAGTTGTTGAACCGTAGAGCGGACTCGGTTCAGTTATCGGTGTCTTTGAGTGTTCAATAACTCCGAGCCCATGAAAAATTGTAATCGGTGAGTATGTAGTACTTGATGAAGAACTCATAAGAAATTATGCAGTTCCAAGATAATCTCGAGATACCAGGTGGTAATACTCGACGACAGATCAAACTAGAAGTTGAACTGGGGTATTGCTCTATAGAAGACAAATGCTTAAACTTGCACAGGACATGATATTTAAAGGAGAACATGGTCAGAAGCACGATTGCAAAAAGGCCAGATCTCAGATATAAGATGAACTTATACCAAGGGAATAATTGATTTTAAAAGAAGCTTCGATGAGAAGATGTACATCGTGTCCATGGGCATGAACGCAAAGTTCAAGGTCGACTCCCACTTCTCCAATGCACAACCTTTCATTCACTTCTCGCGCTCAATGAAGTTGTAGTTTTGAAATTCTATCTGGCAAAATACCAAAAGAGTACGACTCGTGAAAACTTTCGAGTTCACACCTATTAAGGAAGGCATAGGTTCAACCCATCGGGGCATCTTAGAATCATATACCAGAATCTTTAGAAGTAATTAACTCAAGCTCGAAGACAGAGCATGGTTAAGAGAGCAGAGGATACAATTTACCAAAGGCATTATGTATCAGAGGAAAGGCTCACAAGGTTATTGAATATGAAGGGCGTTGTCAGATAAAATCCAACAAAGGATCTGGTGGTCCACAAGGGATCTGACGTGAGCATCGGTACTCAACTAGAGGAAGAAGATTGCAAGGAGATCAGATTATTGAAACAACTGACTAACTCAATTGTCAAATGCAAATGAATTATGATTTCCAAATCAAGGGATCAGAAGCAATGCTCTGATTAGGGATGGATAAGTTGAATAGCCTTATGGTACAATCAACGACAATTGGATTGGTCGAGAACCAATTCCAGTTAAAAGAATGGCAGCTCAGCCAGAAAAGTAACTTATAAGGATCAAAGATGATTGCGTGTATTCGCAAACATATTGAGTCAACAGACTCAAAAATGATAATGACAAGGAATGTCAATAAGACTACGAGAGTTATGGGATTAACCATAATGCAAGCAAGCAAGAATTTCAAGAGCCAAAGGCTCTAGAGGATTTTCGGAAGATCGAATATTATTTTGAAGACTTTTGTGAAACACAAGAACAACTGGGGATGAGCGGATACTCGGCAAGCGCGAGTAATTATCCGTAGGGGTATTCATGCAGCAAGGAACTGCAGGGCAGTAAGCGTAAAGAATTCTCGGAATACCGAAGAGTATTTCAGGACATTTTGTAATAACAAAAGCAACTGGGGATGACAATATGAACGATAGGTGTAAGTAGTTATCCAGAGGGATTTATCGATGGAAGTGAATTGCAAAAGCGATGGCACATAGTCTCCAGAGCACATCGTAGAGTATCTCGAAATCTTCTGGTGCAGCAGGCGGTTATCGGTAACAAGTGGCTCTCCGGGGGAAAGTACTTGCGAGAACCTAAAGTTAGTTTGTTTTTAGCAAAATCATTTAACCCGAATAGAAGAGAGCTCAGAGTCCCGGAGTAAAGGTCGAGGAATAAAAGATCCTACTACCACCCAATGGCGACGTGGGCCCGTAAGGCACACAGCCAAGTTAGTAAAAGTTTTGCAATGACTAGACTCAACTTCGGCCAAGGAGTTGGAAAGGGGGATTCCTACAGGCAGTCGGCTCTGATACCAACTTGTGACGCCCCCGATTCAATCGTACACTAATCATGCACGCAAATGTGTACGATCAAGATCAGGGACTCACGGGAAGATATCACAACACAACTCTACAAATAAAATAAGTCATACAAGCATCATAATACAAGCCAGGGGCCTCGAGGGCTCGAATACAAGTGCTCGATCATAGACGAGTCAGCGGAAGCAACAATATCTGAGTACAGACATAAGTTAAACAAGTTTGCCTTAAGAAGGCTAGCACAAACTGGGATACAGATCAAAAGAGGCGCAGGCCTCCTGCCTGGGATCCTCCAAACTACTCCTGGTCGTCGTCAGCGGGCAGCACGTAGTAGTAGGCACCTCCAGTGTAGTAGGGGTCGTCGACGGTGGCGTCTGGCTCCAGGGCTCCAGCATCTGGCTGCGACAACCAGGTAGAAGGGAAAGGGGGAAAAGAGGGAGAAAAGCAACCGTGAGTACTCATCCAAAGTACTCGCAAGCAAGGAGCTACACTACATATGCATGGGGATATGTGTAAAGGGCCATATCGGTGGGCTGAACTGCAGAATGCCAGAATAAAAGGGGGATAGCTAATCCTGTCGAAGACTACGCTTCTGGCAGCCTCCGTCTTGCAGCATGTAGAAGAGAGTAAATTGAAGTCCTCCAAGTAGCATCTACAAGTAGCATATCCAGGTAGCATCTCCAAGCGCATCTCCAGTAGCATCGCAGTAGCATAATCCTACCCGGTGATCCTCTCCTCGTCGCCCTGCGGAAAAGCGATCACCGGGTTGTCTGTGGAACTTGGAAGGGTGTGTTTTATTAAGTATCCGGTTCTAGTTGTCATAAGGTCAAGGTACAACTCCAAGTCGTCCTGTTACCGAAGATCACGGCTATTCGAATAGATTAACTTCCCTACAGGGGTGCACCACATAACCCAACACGCTCGATCCCATTTGGCCGGACACACTTTCCTGGGTCATGCCCGGCCTCGGAAGATCGCACGTCGCAGCCCCACCTAGGCACAACAGAGAGGCCAGCACGCCGGTCTAAACCTAAGCGCACAGGGGTCTGGGCCCATCGCCCATAGCACACCTGCACGTTGCGTACAAGGCTGAAAGCAGACCTAGCCTAGTGGCGTTCCAGTCCAATTCGGCGCGCGCCGCTCCGTCGCTGACGTCTGAAGTGCTTCGGCTGATACCACGACGTCGGGATACCCATAACTACTCCCACGTAGATGGTTAGTGCCTATAGGCTCGTAGCCGACTCAGATCAAATACCAAGATCTCGTTAAGCGTGTTAAGTATCCGCGAACGTCGAACAGGGCCAGGCCCACCTGTCTCCTAGGTGGTCTCAACCTGCCCTGTCGCTCCGCCACAAAGTAACAGTCGAGGGCCGTCGGGAACCCAGGCCCACCTCTACCGGGATGGAGCCACCTGTCCTTTCAGCCCCCTCGTCAGAATCACTTGCGGGTACTCAATGAGCTAACCCGACTTTAGTCACCATCTGTATAGTATGTATGTATGTATAGTATATACCCGTGATCACCTCCCAAGTGATCACGGCCCGATAGTATAGCAAGGCAGACTGACAAGAATGTAGGGCCAATGATGATAAACTAGCATCCTATACTAAGCATTTAGGATTGCAGGTAAGGTATCAACAGATGTAGCGACAATGTCAGGCTATGCATCAGAATAGGATTAACGAAAGCAGTAACATGCTACACTACTCTAATGCAAGCAGTATAGAGAAGAGTAGGCGATATCTGGTGATCAAGGGGGGGGGGCTTGCCTGGTTGCTCTGGCAAGAGAGAGGAGTCGTCAACTCCGTAGTCGAACTGGTCAGCAGCAGCGTCGGTCTCGTAGTCTACCGGAGAGAAGAGGGGGAAGAAATAATGAATACAGAGCAAACAAAGCACCACAAAATATATCAAGGCAATACGCGGTGTTCGGTGTGCCCTAACGCGGTAGTAGGTGATACCGGTGAAGGGGGGAAAACCCCCGGGAAAGTATTCCCGGTGTTTCGTGTTTTCGGGCAGAGGAGCCGGAGGGGGAAAGTTGCGGGTTCGATAGGTTAGGGGGGTGAGGCGGACGAACGGACTGCGTATCCGGAATCGTCTCGTCGTTCTGAGCAACTTTCATGTACAAAGTTTTTTTCATCCGAGCTACGGTTTTATTTTATATTAATTTTAAAAGATTAAAATCATTTTTAGCATTTATTTAATTATTTTAATCCAACATTATCCAGAACAGTGCACGCTGACGTCAGCATGACGTCAGCAGTCAACAGAAGCATTGACTGGTCAACTGACGTGTGGGTCCCGTTTGTCATTGACTGATTAGGCTAATTAGCAGTTAATTAAGTTAACTACTGTTTAATTAAACTAATTAGCTAATTATGATTAGTTAACTTAATTAATCCCTTAATTAGTTAATTAATTTAATTTATTATTATTTATTTAATTATTTTATTATTATTGTTTTTTTTAATAAAAACGTTCGAGGGTGGGGCCCCTTGTCATAGGCCCCTAGGCCTAACGGGTGCGTGAGCGCACGGGCGCCCGATCCGGATGGAGCCCCAGTGGGCGCGGGCGCTGGAAGTGGCCGTCGGCTCGGCAGTGGCCCGTGGGGCTGGAGGCGGGGCAGCACGGTGGAGCGGTGGCGGCGAGGCCGGGCCGCGGCGACTACGGAAATCCAGGGGGCGCGGGCACCGGACACAGCCGCGGGGGCGACGGCCACGGTGCGAGCGGGCAGGGGTGGTCGCGGTGAGCGCACGGAGAGCGCGGGGTTGCGGGCGCGATGAGCGGGATGGCGAGGCGTGCACGGGGCGCACGCGCG